>NW_019716273.1:196007-201002 GCF_900074925.1 Ramularia collo-cygni | reverse complement strand
AAGCAGCAACTTAAGAGGGAGAGGTAGAGGAAGGGGACGGGGCTACTACTCCTAAACCTTTACTTAAAGTCCTTTAGATCCTCCTACGCCGCTAGCCGGCCCGAACTCTTACCCTCTAGGGTCGGGAAATAGGAGACCCTAGTCGCATCCCTCWCCTTACTACGGCTAGGGAATTAAACAAAGGGGAAGGAGCGACGCATCGTTGTTAATGTCCTCTAAACCCTACTAATAGGGCAGAAGAAGGTCCTAAGGGCTCTCGTTAACTGCGGGGCGTAGCTTAATCTCATTTTATAATACGTTGTACAGCTCCTTTAGTTGCCTGCCGTAGACCTTCTAAAACCTAAAGTTAGGTTCCTAAATAACCACCCTATAGACATCTATAAAGCTTATTAGCTGGACGTCTCTATAGCGGACCGCGAAGGTACCGTAAAGGTTACGCGGCAGACCTTCTAGGCAGGGTTATTTACTAGCTACGATATAGTCTTAGAATAGGATTAGCTTAATGCCACCGACCCCTTAATTAGTTTTAGAAAAGGAACGTTTGTGTAGGGAGACCCAGGGCCTAAGCCCTCTAATAATAATATCCCTACGGTTCCCGAACTTCCTATAAACCGCCTACTTTAAGCCCTTATCGACGGTATAGCGGCATTCTAAATAGGAGACTAAAGCTACCTAATTAGGGCAATAGTGGAGGAAGAAAAACCCTTAAACGGCGATGCTGCCGTAGAGGTACCGTAGGACCCCCGCAATGCTACTATCGGTAAGCCTATAGGGCCCTACGCGGTCTATAACCCTAATTAAGACCCAACTACTATTAATCCAAACTGTCGAAAGGAATAGTGGATCGTAGCCCTCTTATACTACGAGCGGTATAAGGCTGCCTACGCCGGGCACGAAGAGCTTTAAGAGCTACCTCGACAAGTATACCAGGAGATGCTTACTGTCGCTGCTACTAAGGAAGCCGAGATAGGGGAAATCCCCCCTAAATACATAGACTAGGCGGATGTGTTTAGTCTAGAGCTAGCTGGGGTTATTACATAACACTCGCAATACGACTACGCTATTAACCTTAAGGAGGGCAAGGACCCTCCCTAACTGCCTATCTACAACCTCTTATAGCGAGAGTTAGGGATCCTTTAAGAGTACTTAGACAATGCTCTTGCTAAAGGATAGATACGGCTAAGCAAGTCCCCTTACGGAGCACTAATCCTCTTTATTCCAAAAAAGGACAATACTATACGGTTGTGCGTCGATTACCGAGGGCTTAATCGCATTACAATTAAAAACAGGTACCCCCTGCCCCTAATTAGTAAGCTTTTAGACCGGTTTAGCCACTCCTRTATCTTTACTAAGTTAGACCTAAAGGATGTATATTACCGGCTCCGCATTCGGGAAGGGGATAAGTRGAAAACCGCATTTAAAACGCGGTATAGACTCTTTAAGTACTTGGTTATGCCGTTCGGCTTAGCTAACGCCCCTACAACGTTCTAGTTATACATTAACTATGCGCTAGCTAGCCTCGTTAATAGGATATGCGTAGTATACCTTAATAACATCCTTATCTACTTTAAGAACGAAGCAGAACACAAGGAACACGTAAAGCAGGTCCTATAACGTCTACGGGAATGGAAGTTATATACTAAGCCCTCTAAGTGCGAGTTTCACATAAAGAGCGTAGAATTACTTAGCTTTATTGTTACGCTAGAGGGGGTTGTAATAGACAATAATAGAGTTACTGCTATCTAAGAATGGCCAGAACTACGTTACTACCGAGACATCTAAGTGTTCCTTAGCTTTACTAACTTCTACCGACGCTTTATCTAGGGATATTTAGACATCGCTAGACCCCTAAACCAGATGCTTACCGGCGGCACTATAGTGCTAGGAAAAAAGAAAAACAAGGTGGTAAGAGGTCCCTTCTAGTAGACCGAGGAGGCGGGGAAGGCTTTCTAAAGGTTAAAAGATGCCTTTACGTCGGTACCCCTATTACAACATTTCGACCCTACGCTTCCTATTATAGTTATTACCGATGCCTCGGATGCTACGTACGCCGGTATCCTACTATAGCCCTACCGTAGAGGTACCGTAGAGGCGGAATAGGTGCATTAGCACCTAGTTGCCTACTACTCTAAGAGCTTCGTTAGTCCTTAGATTCGTTACGGCACGCCCGACAAAGAACTAATAGCCATCTCTAAAAGCTTTAAAGTCTAGAGACACTACTTAGAAGGGGTAGCGCACCCTATCCGAGTTCTTACCGACTACTATAATCTGAAGTACTTTATAACGACAAAGGTCTTAGATAGTCGTTAGGCCAGGATTGCGGAAAGGTTAGTAGCGTACGACTTCACTATTAAGTACAAGAAGGGGACTACGAACCCTTCTAATAGTTTATCTCGTCGACCGGATTACTTTATAGGATTTAAAGGAACGGCTAAAGACGAGCAGCTGTTAGGACTTCTACTATCCTTACAGCAGCAACTAAGAGTTATAACGCTCGATAGCTACGCGAACTACCCTATAGAGGTACCGCAAAGCTGCCGCGGCACCGACCCGGAAAGTTCACATAGGAACCTAGGTCTCCTATTGTCCTATAATAAGCTCGATTAGCTTAGGTTGGAGAGGCTAGTAACCAGTTTTAGCCAGCTATCTAGCGACACTCTCGATAGCACCGTAGGAGGCTTGTTACTCGCTACTACTAGCACTAGGAATTGCAAAACCCTCGTGCTACGTTTCCTCGTCGCTATAGCGTATAAGGACGAAGTAGCGCATTAAGGGGAGCCTCTAGAGTCGACTCGAGACTTTATCCGAGAAGTCTAGCAAAGGGACGCTTATGCTTAAGACAAACGGAAGGAGGCTGCTTTAGCGACTGTAAATTCCCCGGGCGATCCTCTAACGCCGACGGAAGAGCGTAACGGTACCGTAGAGGTACCGTAAAGGTCGGACAGACTAATAGGCTTAGCTAAGACCTAGACTACCGATAAAGATAGACTTCTTCGGTATAACGGAAAGGTGTATGTTCCCGCCTCCGTTACCCTCCGGTAGGAGCTTCTATATCGTAACTACGACGATCCTGCCGCTAGACACTATAGGCGATAGCGCACTACCGACGTCCTTTCGGCTAAGTACTTCTAGCTACGCCTCGCTAAGGACGTRAGGAACTACGTAGCCGAATACGATGTCTAYTAACGCGCTAAGACGAAGCATTACAAGCTATATAGCGAGCTCCGGCCCCTAACAAAACTATTAACCCCTTAGAAGTCAATCTCTATGGACTTTATTATAGGTCTACCACTATTAAGAGGATTTAGCGGTAAGATCTACGACGCCGTTCTCGTCGTCGTTAACCGCTTCTCTAAGCTAGTGAGGTACCTCCCTATTACTAAGGATATCGATGCGGTGGCACTTGCGGAACTAGTATACCGCCGCATTATCTGTAAAACAGGCGCTCTAGACGATATTGTCTCGGACCGTGGATTAGTGTTCACTAGCATATACTAGAGTGTGTTTTGCTTTCACCTTAGTATCAAACGACGCCTTAGCACTGCTTTTCATCCTTAAACGGATGGCCAAACTAAACGGCTTAACTAATAGTTAGAAGCGTACTTGCGCATCTACTGCAATTGGGATTAAGACGACTAGGCCCGCTTGTTAGCTACGGCAGCGTACGCCTATAATAGCAAAACCTACGTAGGGCTAGGGAAGTYACCTATAGAGGTAGCGTACGGCGTCGAACTAACATCGTTTAATAGCATTAGCCGCGCTATCGACCTAGAGTACCTACTACAAAGCTAGAGGGTACGCCCTATAAAGGAACTGGCCCTAATCGAGCAGGCTAGCGCTTAGCTATAATAGAGAAGGGACGATTTCGACCAGGCCCGAGACTGCCTTCTCTACGTAGATGTACTCCTTAAACGCTACCACGACCGCACGGTAGCGTAGAGGTACTTTAGCGTTAGTAACAAAGTCCTCCTATCGGGAAAGAACATCCGTACTAAGCGGCCTAGCCGTAAGATAGATAACAAATATCTCGGGCCCTTTACAATCCTTTAACGGATAGGCACGATAGCGTACAAGCTTAACTTGCTACTAGCAATAAAGCGCTTCTACCCTATCTTCTACGTCTCCTTACTAGAACTATACACCGCACGAGATGGCTTTATGCCGCTACTAGTAGAACTACTAGAGGATAGCGACAATAAGGGGGGGGGGGAAGAGTTCGAAGTAGAGAAGATCCTTAAACACGAGGATAATGCCGACAGTAGTAGAAGGAAGTACTATATCCGATAGAAAGGATGGGCACTACAATACGATAAATAGTTGTAGGAGGAGGAAATAGGGAATGCTCYAATTCTTATTACTAAGTACGAGGCCGTACGAAGGCGAAATAGAGGTGCCGTAGAGCTACCGYAGAGCGGGGTAACTGCCTTAGCACCAAAAAGAAAGAGAGGAAGACCTTCTAAAAGGAGTCGAAAAGCATAGAATGTAGTCTCTTTTATATAGAGTT
This sequence comes from Ramularia collo-cygni, assembly GCF_900074925.1. Lineage (NCBI taxonomy): Eukaryota > Fungi > Ascomycota > Dothideomycetes > Mycosphaerellales > Mycosphaerellaceae > Ramularia > Ramularia collo-cygni. The sequence continues at coordinate 196,498 of NW_019716273.1, read as the reverse complement.
CATTACCCTAACCGGCTTAGTACTCTCCTTCGGAGGTATAATAATATCTAAAAAGCAACGCTTAGTGCTCTTATTAGAGGCACAATAATATCTTTAAAAACAACGCTTAGCACTCTTAGCAGAGGTATAATAATGCCTTAAAACGCGAAGGCACCGTAGAGCTGCCGTAGGGCGACCTAAACGGCACTCTTCCCCTACTAAATTAAACGCCAAGTGCGGTTGTTAGATAGGGAGACAAGAATCGCGTTCTTAGTAGTAGCATCCACGACTATATTCGAGGGCGGACCGCCGCTGCTACTACTACTATTACGGTACATCTCCTAAGCCGCCTTGCGACGCTTTATAGCCTCGATATCCCTCGCGGCCCACTAGTTCTAAGTCGGCTAATTAGCACTGTTGCCCTTCGTAGCACGCTTCACCTTCTTAATAATGCCCTTAGACTCTATGTTATTAAGGTAGTCGGTACCCGTCTACTTCGTACGACGATAGAA
>NW_019716273.1:179854-195382 GCF_900074925.1 Ramularia collo-cygni | reverse complement strand
AGCACCTCTACGGCACCTTAAAGATAAGATTGCACTACCTACACAAAAAGTCACTCGGAAAAAGTAAATACAATAGGCTTTACAAGGAAAAATAAGTGAATTTTCTCGGCTTCTAACAATTAGCAAAACAAAAGTAAATAACCAAATTCACTTATAATTGCTTATGTTACGCTGCTACACCTAAGATAAGGCGCAGAGGTACCGTAGCGGTACCGGGGCTATAGTCCTTTAACTACAGGAAACAAAATGCGGAAAAGTGCTCCGGGATAGAGCACTAAGGGGGGGGGGCATACTATAAGGGGACCCTAAAGGAGCGGGACACCGCCCTTCAAACCCTTACCTAGGGAATCCCTCTTAGAAAGAATAAGGGAATTACACCCTTAGCAGGATTTCCCTATACGGATGCGACGGCTAAAGGATAACTCTACGGTACCTCTACGGCACCGCCGAGCCCAACTAGCACCGGGCGCAATCCTATAAAAGGGCAATGTCCTCGTTACCTATTCCCTTTCGCTCCCTAGGCAATATCGTACATATCTAAGAATCACTACTTAGTATTAAGACCCCCTGTTCACAACACCCTCACAATCCGCACATTTTATATCGGAATCCGCGAGTTCGTAGATTTCCTCCCTATTAAACTTATTTAATTAAAACTTTACTTAAGCTCCTATATATACGTTGCTCGCCCGTAATAGCTATATCCTTATTATTATATATAGCGTTATAGTAATAGTATTCTATATACTTTAAGCCTATAGTAACGTACTTATAGCGGCGTAAACTATAGCCTATACGATATCTATAGCTAAGCCGCTATATTAGTATTATAAATAGTAGCCGTATTAATAAATTACTAGGCTCTTTATTACGGCGCCGTTCTAATAGACTAAGTATTACTATTACCTAACGCTCCGCTTGTTTAACTATTCGTTAAGTAAGAAGCTTAGGGCTAGTAGCTTCTTATCGATTACTATTTAAGCTATATTATTGCTAAGCGGCCTTTCGCTTATTCGTTCTTATAATTAGATTATATACGGTTATATCTATAGCTAGAGGTAGTAAGCTACTAGGGATTAATAACGCCTTATCGTACTCTATATGTTTAAGCGTAAGCGGCTATAGGCTATCGAATCTATCGATATAGGCCCCTATCTTATACGAATAAGGGCTACTAGTTTATACTCTAAAGGTATATATATATTCTAGTCGCTCCGCTAGAGGTAGCTATTAATACTATCGATATTTAGTAATCTATTCGGTAGTTTATAGTAGAGCGGCTTTATAAATAACGTTATAGACCTTACGCTAGAATACGTTCCTTCTAAATACATTAGATAATATCGCTTTTACTACTACTAGTAAGGCGCGATAGCGATTAATTTAATAGATATAATACGGCTCTATCGTTATAAAGAAACTAAGTAAATCCTTCCGTAAGGAGCGTAGCTACGCCTTTAATCTACCGTAAGCCCCCTTACTAGGTAAAGTAGTAGTCAATCCGTAGCTACGTACGACCTTAATCTACGTACTTACGTAGAGCTTCTTCTCTTAGTTCTACTATTATATAAGAAGGTATTTAGTATATAAGTAAATCTATACCGCCTTCTCGGTAGTAGTAAGGTATGTTTCGGCATTAGTAAGAGCGTCTACTAGTAGCTTACTAGCGCTAGCTAAGTAAGCCTTATAGGTCTCGTTAAACGCTTACTCGGTAGAAGTAGCGAGGTAAGCTTAATATCTTCCGAGCTACTTTTTCGTACTTTCCTTCCTTACTATATTACGTATACTACTACTAGAGGGTACTACTACTCTAAATTTACTATCCGTATTACTCTAAATAGCCTTATTTATATACTATATATATAGAAGGTATAGAATCCTAGGAAAGATAGCCTCGAAAGCTTAATATAGCTATCTATTATAGCCGTATAATACGATAGAGGGTTCGTTAACTCTACTTTCGTCGAAATAACGCTTTATCGCTTACTAAGCCTAGAGGTATCCTTTATATGTTTTATCTAGTATAAAAACGTAAAGAATAGGTAAATATATCCCTATCGACCTTTACGACGAGAAGTACCTTTACGACGAGAAGCACCTTTGCGACGAGAAGCACCTTTACGACGAGAAGCACCTTTACGACGAGAAGCACCTTTACGACGAGAAGCACCTTCGCGACCGAGGACTCCCGCGCCGCCGCGCCGCCGCGTACGCGATAACACCCCCGAACACCGCACCCGCCCCGAAGGCGGTAGGAGAAGACGGGATCCCGCTATACATTACTAACCTAATTAAGTCCGTAGAAGGACTTAGGAAAGACCCTACGACGCTACTATAATGTAAGGAGGTAATAGCGTCGATAAGCACCCTTATTAGTATACTCGTATATACTACTACGAAGTACTAGAAGACCTACCTCGAATCTTAATAAGTTCTCTAGGAAACCCTTTAGGGTATTACCTATACTATAAAGTAAATATACCTTTTTCTCTAGGAGACTAATAAAATTACTAAGCCTACCTACTCGAGTATAGCCTTAGGACCGAAGACCTTAAGACCTTTTCCTAGCCCTAACACCCCCTAGCCGACTACTAAGCCTATAGTAATAATATATATAAAAGACTAGGAGGATATTACTAGGATAAAGGCGAAGAGTATAGTAGAGATAGTTAGGGAGATTAGAAACCCCGACGTCCTCGCCGCGAGCGTCGATAAGTACGGGAAGGTTAAGCTCTCTATAAAAGATAGCGCCGTAAAGGCAAAAGTAGAATTAAATAACGAATAGATAACGAAAATCGCACCTTTAGCTAGACTCTCGAAACTATCTTTTTAAGTGCTTATCTACGCGGTCCCCCGAGCATTCCGCGCGGGAGAGACGCGAGGAAACCTCGAGATACAAGAATAGAATAAACACATTAAAGATCTTAAGGTTACTAGAACTGCATAGCTTAACCCGAGCTAGAGGAGATAGTACCCGAAGAAGGCGTACTCTTCCTTAATTATATAAATAGAGACCGCCGTAATAGCTAACGAAGCTATTAATAAAGGACTATTCTAGGACTATAAGGAAAAGACTATCGAGATTACCTAGGCGAGCTTTAGGATCTTATAGTGCTTTAAGTGCTAGGAGTACGACTATATAACCGGCTCCTACTCCGGGCACGACCGATGCGGCTACTACGCGGGGAATTACCGATCCGACGAATGCCGTAATAGGGAGAAAAAGAAGTGCGTAAACTATAAGGGAAACTACTCCTCTATAGACTCTATCTGCCCTAACCGCATTTAGGTAAAGGAGAGGGCGAACCGGTTTAAAGCGAACTTCCCGGCGAACTACCTTATAGCACCTACCGAAAGGAACGAAACTAACTTATAGGGATTTATATTCGTCTCTCGCATACCGAGTAAGAGGAAATCCCTAGAAGAAGTAGATCTACCGAGGAAGGCGAGGATAGGTAGGCCGAAATATATCGTAATAGCCGTAAGGGCTCTAGGCTAACTAAGGCTCTTTTTACCGTCCCCCCTTTCCGCTTATAGCATATCCGAGTCGGAAATAGTAGACGAGGACACCGCGTCCGTTACGTCGAGCTAGACATTATTAATATCGAGCTAGGCCCTAACCGAGCGACAGGACGAGATACTAAAAGAGACTAACGCATTAGGAATAGATACGTCCGATAATTAAACACATATACCTAACGATTATATAGTATAATATAAATAGGAGCAAAGACAAGGTTTAGAGGGACTTCCTCTAGAACCTCGACCTAAAAGTCTACTACGTTATAGCGATTTAGGAGCTATAGATTAACTATTACTCCTCCCGTAAGACCTCCTATACGCACCTAGGATACACCGCGATAGTACTATAAACGGAGAACCCCCGGGTAGCCCTATACATTAGCAGAACTATTAAGGATAGTAGCTATAAGGTCTATAACGACGGGTAGGCCGCTATAGGCGACGTATAGACGATATTACTTACCCTCCTAGGGGAGGAAGAGAAGACGCTCTAGATATATAACTAGTATAACCTACTACCGCAGTCCTATAGCTCCCGCGAGGAGGGCATACTTAGGTAGCTCGAAACGGCCCTAGCCCGGGAAGGATACTAAGTTATAGTCGGGGACTTTAACCTCTACTACCCTAGGTAGGGTTCGGACTTCCGGCCGGCCTACTACTACCTAGCGGGATACCTTATTAACTAGACGGAAGGAGCAGGATTTACCCTAGCGACGCTAAAGGGAATAACAACCTAGGAGAGCTAAAGAAGTAGTATAACTATAGACCTTACGTTTCTTACGAGAAGCCTCGAGGGGAGGCTTATATTATGCTATACTATAGAGGACCTCTATACGGGATTAGACTACCTACCGGTAGCTACTATAATCGACCTACGTACCGAGGCCGTAGCCGAGCGACCTCTACGTAGACTCTAGAAAAACACGAAATAGGACGAGCTCGACGAAGACCTAGACTCCCTCCTTAAACACCTCCCTCCCCTCTCCTATCTAACGAAGGATTAGGTTCGGGCGAGGGTAGAGCTAATTATAAGTGCTATATAGGAAGTAGCGGATAAGTACACCCCTATCGCTAAACCGTCCTAATAGGCGAAACCGTACTAGATAACTACGTGTATAGATAAAGTTAAGATCGCGAGGAGAGCCCGCCGGGAATAGACCGGGAACAAGTTATAGAGGATATAGGATGCTCTCTAGGTAGCCCTCCGGGATAAGAAGGATTAGATTAAAAGAGATAAAGAAATAGGGTGGAGAACGTTTATTACCGAAGTAATAGCGACCCTATAAGGTATATAGAAGATAGCGAAATAGGTAAGGAAGCCCGACGACTAGAAGGAAATAGTTATACTAGATATTACGGACTCGAGCGGACTTACCTACACGGACCTAGAGGCTAAGGCTACGGCTATAGTAAGGCACTTCTTCCCGCCGCCGGTAAGGGCGGACCTAGCGGATATCCTAAATACTACGTACCCCGAGCTACTCCCCGTCGAGTAGCTAGTAACTAAGATAGACGTTAGCCTAGCTAACACGGGCGACTAATAGTAAGGCGCGAGTAAGTAGTAAGAACCAGAACAAGTACCTAAACTAAAGAGGTAAGAGGTCTCGAGAAGCGAGACGACTAAGTACAAAGCCGTGCTAACTTAGCATGTAGGGTAATGTAGGGAAGTGCGGGGAAGGCGCGGGGAAGCGGGCTGTCCCGTAATATCACCCCCCCCTCTTTAAGCGCGAGCACCGGTAAGTGTATTAGTTGCGGTGTATAAAAAGTAGCGCTTATCTATTAAAAAGGAAACGCTATATAGAGTGTAGAAGTAGGCGGCGCTTAAATGCGTGTGACTAATGTGCTTTAACCGAGCAGTAATATGTAACCGTACTCGTAGGCTATTACTCGTAGGCTACGATATAGGGACGTAGTAATAGGGACGTAGTAGTAGGGACGTAGTAATAGGGACGTAGTAATAGCTGTAGTCCGTATTAGTAATAGGTAGCATTAATAGCTACTGTTTAAGGCGCGCGAGTACGACGCGGCGGCGGTAGTGTCTAATCCTCCTTAGCTGTCTAGCCGTCTATCGGTCTATCCGCCCTAGGGTTGTAAAAGTAAAAATCCGTAATAGCTGCTTCCGCTAAGCGGCTAAGCTCGCTATACTTCTTAGTCGTTATTACTCCGCCTGTCTACCTAATTATATACCGGATGTCGCGATAGCGCGTACTAGTCCACTTACTAGCGACGATCTCGTCGACTAACTATAGCCGGCCTTAGTCGTCGACCTCTAGCGTAGGCTTAGTGTCGGATTGGTTTAGAAACGGGTCGCCGTCGGCTAGTCGTAGTAGGTTAGCGTAGAAGACGTTATGTATTTCTATAGAGGTTAGCAACTCGAGTCTATAGATGTTAGGTCCGATTACTTTYAAAACAGGGAAGGGACCGTAGTTCTTATAGTCTAGCTTCTTACTCGGTCTACGTGTCTAGATATTACGCGTGTCTAACTATACCTAATCTCTAACTACGAACCGGATCGCCGGTCGTCGTCGAGTAACTATATTATCGTAGCGTCCTTACGTATAGCGAAGTTGTTCTTAATAGAGGTTATGTAGCGTCTCTATCTAAAGTGCGAATTCGTCTATAGAGATTTTATATATGTGGGCGGGACCGGCCGACGGGATCGTTATCGGTGTAACTTATATCCGCGGATGACGTCTAAGCGTCGCGAAAAAGGGTGTAATATAGCCGCCGAGCGCGTTACTAGCGGTGTTGTTAGTAGCGAACTCTACTATAGGTAACTAGTTAACCTAATCGTCCTATACGTAGTTAACGTACGCGCGGAGGTACTATTCTATACCCTTGTTAGTGTTCTCGGACTATCTATCCGTCTACGGATAGAACGTAGTTAATAGTCGCTACTCGATTCCGAGGCGTTAGAAAAGGCGATACTAGAAGGCGCTAGTCTATTATATACTACGGTCGCTATAGCAGACATTAAACAAGCCTACATCCTTAATTACGTATCGTAAGATCGCGTCCGCGGCCGTCTCGGCGGTAAGATCCTTTACTAGTATATAGTGCTTACGCTTAGTTAGCCGATAGGTAAGCGTTAGGACGTTCGTATAGGTGACTCTATCGTCCAAACTACGGCTTAGTAGTAGTTCGACTATATAGTTAATCGTGACTTCTTTATAGGCTCCTTTTAGTAGGCGTAACTACCGTAGGCCGCCCTAGTAAGCATCGTGCTAGCTCTTATTACGGCGGTAAGCGTTATATACCTTATAGTAACGGCGAACATCCGATACTAGCCCTAGCTAAAAGTAGTCGCGGTAGATTATAGTATACATCTTTTCGCGCCTAGGATAGCTAGTAAGAGGTAGGTTGTAGTGTGTATATAGGATGCGGGCCCGTAGAGCGTCGTTATCTAGAACGTAGACGCGGTTCCGTATACGGATAGTATGCTCGTCGTCTATTACGTACTTATTAATTAATACGCGAGTATCTAGTCGTAATACGAGTCTGTTCTCGTTAGACTAGAGCGCGGTCTAAATGCCCTTAGCAAGCTCGTTACTAGCGTACGCTGCCCTAATGTCTTCTATTAGGGTTACCGTCGGCTCGTCTAGTGCCGTAGCTAGATGTAGCGCTACTAGTTCCGTTAGCTTACCCTCGTCCGCTACGTCCTCGATAGTAGGTTACAACTAAACGCCTCCCTCGGCTAGCCCTACCGTTAGTCGAGGTGCTAGCCGTGCCTATACCTATATAGTACTACGGAGCGTAACTAGGGCTAAGATTACGTCCTCATTAATAACCTTAAGGACTACTAAAGCGAGGTTATGTTACCGACGCGCTACGGTAGTAGCCTAGTCCCTAGTTATCGTAAGACAAGTAATCCGCGGTAGTAAGCCGTACGCCTACTAGAGGCGGTTTCGTACTAGGCTTTCCTACACTTCCGCCGATAGGTTATAAGGTTTTAGAATAGCCTAATTACGATACGCTAGGTCCGCCTACTTGTCGTCGACATCCTACGATCGTCGCGATAGGGCGTCCGCGACCCCGTTTTAGCTCCCTAGCCTATAGGTGATCTTAAAGTTAAACGCGGAGAGGAACTTAGACTAGCGAGCTTACCGACGGTTAAGCTATTTCGTAGTTATAAACGTCTCGAGTCCCTTATAGTCCGTAATAACTAATGTAGGCTCTACGCCCTAGATGCTTATTAGCTCCGGTCGCTATTCCTCGAACGCCCGTACGATAGCTATTAACTCCTTATCGTAGATCTCGTAGTTACACTTAGCTAGAATTATCTTTTTAGAGTAGAATGCTATAGGATGTAGTACTCCGTTTTCGTCGGGTTAGCTAAGCTAACCGCCGGTAACCCTATCTAAAGAGTCTACTTCTACGGTAGAGGGCAGGTCGGGATTAAAGTAGCGTAACACTAGCGCCGTAGTGAACGTAAGCTTTAGCTTCGCGAAAGACTTTTCGTAGTCGTTAGACTAATCGAACGGTAGTTGGTCTTTTCGCGGTAGGCCAGCGCCCTTTATAGCGACTATTAGGTTAAAAGCGATTAGTCCGTAGCCTTTAATAAAGCGGCGGTAAAAGTTGTAAAGTCCTAGGAATGCGAGGACGTCCCTAGAGTTCCGTAGGGTGGCCTATTCCTATATAGTACGGACCTTCTTAGGATCCATCTTAATACCGCCGTTAGGTCCTACTACGATAATAATGCCTAAGAACTTCACCTTATTAACGAAGAACTTACACTTTAAGATATCGAGTAGTAGGCCGGCGTCGTGAAGGTAGGTAATAACATCCCTCGCGTACGCTACCTAGCCTACGCGGTCGTTACCTACGTAAATAACTACATCGTCTAAGTAGGCAGATACTCCGTTGTCTAGAAATTTGAAYAACGTTTTGTTAATGTATGTTTAAAAAGCGCTAGGTGTATTATRAAGTCCGAATAGGATAACTAAGTACTCGTACGTACCGTACCGAGTTATAAAGGCTGTCTTCTACTCGTCGCCCTCCTTAATACGTAGTATGTTAAACGCGGCGATAACGTCTAACACCGTGAACATTACTATACCGCTAAAGCTAGATAGGGTTTCCCGCACTTAGGGTATAGGGTACCTGTTTTTAACGACGATAGCGTTAATAGCTCTATAGTCCACGTAGACGCGTAGTCCTCCGCTAGGTTTACCGACCACGATAACTAGTAACGCGATCGGGGATGTGCTTGGTCTAATGTAGCTAAACCGGCTCTCGTCCTCGATGTGTTTCTTAAGGACCTCTAATTCCCGCTAGGCTATCGGGTATAGTCGTTTAAAAGGCAGTTTAGCTCCTACCTTAAACTTAATCGCTATATCGCTATCGCGATACGGAGGTAGGCCGGCCGTAGTCGCTTAACTAAAGTAGTATACTAGGTCCTTTAATTCGTCCGGTAGAAGTTCCGCTATAGCGTTATTACTTAGTACCGGCTTGCCTCGTATATATTTGTCGACGTCTTCCTAGCTAAGGGCGCTAATGTGTAGACTAACGTCCGCTAGCGCTTAGCCCTTATCGTCGTACGTAACGTCCTATACTAGATACCCGTCTATTAGCTCCGGTTCTTCGTATGCCTCGCCTACCGTTATTATGTCGATAAGTAGCTTAGCTAGAGCCGGTAAGGCTTCGGTACGGGTTTCGTACCGGACTTAAGTACCGTTACGGAACGTAAGCGTTCGCTCGGTAATGTCGTATATCGGTATATGTTTTTCGAGCTAGGGTTGCCTAATAATTATATCGTATTAGCTAATGTCCGTAACCTAGGCGTTAACGGATTCGTAGTAACCGTTAAGGTCTATATCGCGGATGTACGCTACCTCGGTAAGGGCGGTCCTAATGCTGTTATTATATCCTAAGGTAGATACCGGCCTCTCTAGCCGCGTACGGCGAAGGTGCTTTTTCGTAAAGTCGTTATACACGTATATCGATGTGTAGCTATTATCGACTAGGATACGCGCGAGGTGTCCGTCGACTAGTACAACAATTATAAAGTGCTTAGATATAGGTGGTATTATAGCTTTTTCTATAACCGATAAGCTAGCTACCGCTAGTATGTCCGATAGTACGGTTAAAGGCTATCGCCTTACCGGGATAGCGTGCGACCCTAGTATTAGTACGATAAAGGTAGGTGCCTCTAGGCTTAGCGTCGGAGTATTCGTCTTAGTTAGTGCCGGTTACGTAGTAGGAGGGTCTTTTCCTACTAGTACACGAGTAGGCGCGATTACGGCCCTGCTCTACTCGCTATACTCGCGAATAGAGCTTACTCGTTTAAAGCATCCTCGCCACGCTCGGTAATAGTAAGGGTGGCCGTCTTAGCGTCCGCCTTCTTCGCGCGCGGCTTACGTGCGGCGCTCTTACGGTAGGGTGCCTATAGGCACTTATTAGATGTTCGGGGGTGGCCTACGCTACGGTAAGCGAAGCATTTGTCCTTCGCGTCGAACTCAGCCTAGGTAACTAGCTTGAATTACCTGCCGGGGCCAAGCTTAGACTAGTCGTAGTTATCCTTAATACGCTAGTTAGTGCCCTCTAGTATAGGCGTGAAGCGATCCTTCTTTACGGTTCCCGCTATTAGACCCGCGTTCTACTACTACTAGCCGCCGCGGGTTAGCGCGGTCGGGGCTAGAGCGTACTATCGCTCCTAGATGTAGGTGACTTCTAATAATCGTAGTTAGTCGACTATCTGTCGTAGCGAGGTAAACGGTAGTCCGCGGATATCGTTAAGGTATATTTTGTTTAGGCGTTCGCGCATCGCTACTATTAGTTCCTCGTCGCTATCGCGTATACTAGGCGCTAGGTACGGTCGCAACCCGTTAAACTTATTGTAAAACGAGTTAAAGCCTTCCGAGGCGTTCATCTTTAGGGCACGGAACTCGTTACGCTTTATTTGCTACTCGTAGCGGTCGGTCTAATGCTCCGTTATATAGGCAAACAGGTCGTCTACCGTCTAGAAGCTACCTAACTCTAGTTTTAGCTGCTTTAAGGCCTATCTAGTCGTATTAGTAAACGTAAGATCTAGGTAATAGGCGGGTTCCTTACTACGTAGGTAGACCTTCTACTTTATAACCTACTTATTAAACGGTAGCTGCCTCGTATCTACCTTAGTACCTTCTCCCGAGAACGGCTCTAGTACGGAGAAGGGGTTCTTACGCTAGTAATATAGTAGGCTCTCTAACTACGTAATTACCGATAGTTCCTATACGGGTTGCTAGCTAGGTCGCTTAGGCTCCCTATTCCGACGTAGGCGGCGCGACGGCTAGCGTAATATCGAGTAACGGTCGGACATATAGAACGAGTCGTCGTCGCTATCGTTAGGGCTACTATCGTTAGGTATAGGGTGGCCGCTACGGCTATCGTAGCGCTTCCTAAGTATAGCGCCGGCGGATGTCTTCTTCTTCTTGCTAAGGCCCTCGGCTAGTCGCTACACGTATAGTGTAATAGGGCGTCCGCTTAGRAGGTCGGCGTTATTTAATAGAACCTACGTCCCGAATAGGTATAGTGCTATTTCGTACGCATCGTCTTCGGAGTTACTACTAATAAGGCGGGTGACCTCCGGGTCTAGCTACCGGTAAGTCGGTACTAGTGTCGTAAGCTTACGCTCGGCGTAGACCTCCTATAGAGGTCGCTTACTAAGTTACTATATAAGCGTATCGATATACGTTGTTCGTGTCGATCTATACTCGGCGAGGGTTATACCTACTCCCTACGTGTCGGTAAAGATGCCTATTATTAGATGCGCTAACTCTAGTTAGACTAGCGTGTCCGCTACTAATACCAGCTAAATAGTTATCCCCTTCAACTTGTCGCCCTACGCTAGGTGCGCCCGCTAGGCCGTATATAGATCGTMGATAGCTATATCGCGTTACTTCTTACGGCGGTCGTAGCGAAGTCCTAGCTAGGCGAGCGCGTCTTATACAATTTTATCGCCGCTTGACTTTTTATCCTCTAAACTACGGATGTCTCCTTTAAGGGTTTCTATAGTATTAAAGTATCCCTCTAACTACGATTTGTATCTATCGCGCTCTATCTTTAGTTCCTCGATACGCGTATACGCTACCTCTAGTTCTAACCGTAGCGTATCGCGCTAGTCCTTTATCTTGTTCTAGTACACCGCTGTCTTATAGTGTAACAAGGCTACGTTGTCTAATATGTCTAGCTAGCGCGTAGGATTCTCCTTTACCCTCTAGAGGAGGTCTGTCGTCGTTAAGATGCCCTCGAATGCTACGATAGGGTACGTATAGTAATACTCKTTGTTCCCGTCGTTTCCCTCCTTCGTAATGTATAGAACCGCGAATGTGAAATCGAGTGGGCCGCTACGCGCTCGGGTGCCTTAGGTAGGTATCGTCTTAAGTCGTCTGTTCGGGTTACGCGCGCGACGCGGCTTAGGTATAGTGTCGAGGTCCTCCGTAACCTCGTCTTCGATATCCGACTCTATCGGATCGTCTTCTTCGTTTATGTTGGCCTAGGACTAGCCTAGTGTCTACGTAGTAACTACTTACGACCGGTCCTATGTCTACGTAGTCGACTATATAGCCGTAGCTATAGCGGACGGCCGAGGTGGAAAAGAGAAAGCCTACGCGCCCGACTAGGACGGCATAGGCAACTTACTAGTAGCGGCGGACTTACCGTTAGTACCGTTAGTAGCTATAATGTTAGCTACTATCGTAGGATAGTCTTATCGGTTCGTCTTATATACGAACGTGTCGTTAACTAAAGAGTCGCGGCTTAAGTCGTTAAGCGAATTTCCGCGTAGGCGGCCGCGTACGCCTCTAGTATACGGAGACATAAACGGGTTCGAGTTTAGGTAATAACACGGGCGACTAATAGTAAGGCGCGAGTGAGTAGTAAGAACTAGAACAAGTACCTAAACTAAAGAGGTAAGAGGTCTCGAGAAGCGAGACGACTAAGTACAAAGCCGTGCTAACTTAGCATGTAGGGTAATATAGGGAAGTACGGGGAAGGCGCGGGGAAGCGGGCTGTCCCGTAATACTAGCCCTTCGGACTATCCTACTAGATAAGGCACCGGGACCGGATAGGATCCTAAACCGCCTACTAAAGCAATATAAGTCCCTATACGCTCCGCTAGTACACCTCTTTACGGCCTACCTAAGGATCGGATACTATCCGCTATACTATAAAGAATCTATTACGGTAGTCCTAAGGAAGCCTTAGAAACCGACATACACCGTACTAAAGGCGTATAGACTAATAGCCCTCCTTAACACTATAGGCAAGCTTCTCGAGAAGATCGTAGCGAGCCGAATATTAGTACTACTAGAAGAAAGGGGCCTCCTCCCGGAAGGCCAAATAGGAGGACGGCTAAGACGATCTACCCTAACCGCTATAGAACTACTAATAGAAAAGATCCGAGCCGTGTAGAAGGGAGGCAAAGGTAAGGTCGCGTCCCTCCTATATCTCGACATCTCGGGAGCGTTCGACTACGTATCGCACGAAAGACTTATCTACATTATAAGGAAGATAAGACTCCCGGAATAGATAACTAGCTTTATAGGGTCATTCCTTACCGAAAGGACTACTACACTAAAATTAGAATCCTTTACTAGCGCGAGGAGGGACACCGAAACCGGCATCCTATAAGGATCGACCCTCTCTCTAGCGCTTTTCCTAGTATTCGTATCGGAGCTCCTACCCCTACTAGACTCCTAGAACTCTATAGCTAGCGGGTTTGTAGACGACACTAACATCCTAATCTAGTTAACGATAACGGAAGGCAACTATAGAAGGCTCGAGGAACTCTATACGAGATGCGAACGATAGGTAGAGAAGCACGGCGTAAGGTTCGCCCCGGAGAAGTACTAACTTATCCACTTTACGAGGAGCCGTACGAAACACAACATAGGAGCTACTATTACGATTTAAGGCCATATATTAAAGCCGGAGACATGCGTTAGGATACTAGGCCTATAGGTAACACCTAAACTCTCGTAGGGATAACATATTAGGAAAGCTAACTAGAGGGCACTATCGAATATAGAATCCCTAAATAGGCTTATAACGTCTATATAGGGCGCTACATTCGTATAGGCTAAGCAACTCTATACGGTAATCGTGCGCCCGGTAATAACGTACGGTAGCCCGATCTAGGCCTACGATAATAATAAAGGACGAGTTCTATAAGTGCTCCTTACGGAACTAGAAAGAACCTAGGCGAAGGCGCTCCGTAAGGTTACCGGAGTATATAAGTCGGTACCCCTCCGCACCCTCGAACACGAAACGAACGTGCTCCCTATCGATATATACCTCCGGCAACTTAGGATATAACACTCCGCGCTTACGGCTAACTAGCTATATTAAAAGTACATTATAAGAGCTATATATAACCGCTAGCCCGGCAATAATAGACTTAAGATATAGAGGTAAGAGGATATAGCGACGTAGAATAGAGAGATGCCTATACTAATCGATATAGGAATATACGTAGCACTACGGGCCCCGACGAAAGGGGAAATCTAAGAAAAGCGAAGGATAATTAGGGATCTTAAGGAGAGGTCCCTAGAATAATAGAAGGACCGCTAGAACCGTTACTAGGGGAGGGACCGCTAATACTTTATAGCGGCCTAAACGAGGAACTAGAACGTAGCTATAAGAAAGGATAACATAACAACGCCGGACCGGAGCGGAGGAGGCTATAAACCTCCGTACACTATCTACGAAGGGCTAATAAGGGCCTAATTAAGTATAATAACACAGTTAAGGACCGAATATATCGGCCTCCGGGAATACCTCCGGAGGCGGAGAGTCCTAGAGGTAGAAAGYAAGGCATGCTAATACGGATACCCCTACTAAAATGTTAAGTATATGCTTCTATACTACTTAGAGTAGGCGAGGGGACGCGGAGACTAGCTACGAAGGACGAGAAGTAAAGACATCTAAGTTATTCTAAACGACCCTAAAGRCGTATAGAGGATCGCGAAATAGATTATTAGAGAAGGATTTCTCGAGCAGTTTAAGCTAAGCCCCGTAGTAGAACGACTAGTCTAAGAGCGGAAGGAAGCGTAGGACCGTAGAGATATAGAGCGGAGCGGGCAGGCAGGGTAGAAGTAGAAGTAAGGAGTATAAGAGAACGGCGCACTTAACCGAGAAGAGCTCGTAGTATATACGAGGCAAACACCTAAGGGATAGGGGAGTTTTTTAACCCGCGTAAGAAGAAAGGGTTTTCTCCTATAGAGACACTACGTAGTAAAGTCTGTATAGGCCTCGCCCGCACCAGACTATAATAGAACTTATTATTATTATTATATCCCTATCCTTATCCGTATAATTATTACGAATAGTAGTATACCGTACTTAACGATTTTATAGATATAGTCTACTATTAGAGCGTCGTAATTATCCTTAAGAATAGCTAGTAACTAAGGATAAGCGAATACGAGCCCTTTAAGAGCCTTTATAATTTCGTGTTACTTAATATCCGTCTAAAACCCCTTATCTTTTAAGGTTTAAATAACTCTCTACGTAGAGTTTATAGTAGTTAGCTATAGGCTCCGTATATAGGCCTATATATTATAGATATCGCGTAAGATAGGAATAGTAACCTAGCCGTTATTACTACCGAACTACTTACGGTACTAAAACCTCGCTTCCTTAGTAGATATACTAGCTTTTCGAGCGTTAGTAAGGAACTTAATTATCTCCTTCTTACGGAACCTCTATTAATGCTATACTAGTCTAATAGGGTCGTTAGAGGATAGTATTAGCTAGGGTTCCTTCTAAACTTAATCCTCTATAAGAATATATTAGGTAGTTCGGTATCTACTATATAAATTATAAGGGATATTAGATAGCCGTCCTTCTTAGACTTCTTATTTCTTAATAGATTAATTCCTTATAAAGCACGCTTCTCCTTTCGCTTAACTATAAAGCTATAAGGGTAAAGATATAGCAATGTATTAGACACCCGTAATTACTCGATTAGAGATAAGACTAATTCTTGTAGGTTAAATGTGCGCTATACGTAGGAGTTATACATGCGCT
>NW_019716273.1:171736-179019 GCF_900074925.1 Ramularia collo-cygni | reverse complement strand
AGGTTGTTTACTAAGTAACCTACCCTAGTAACTACCCCTTATTAATATTCTTCCTATCTTATAGATTTCTCTTCTATATATCTACTCTTTATTATACCGCTACGTACTCCCCGTAAGCGTCGCGTACCCGACCCGCTAGCGACTCCCGCTTAAGCGTCGGCGAGTAAGCGCCGTACCGTCGAGGTACCTACGGCCTATTACCGCTATACGCGGTTAGTACACCTTCGTATTAGCTATCGCTATAACGCTATCTTTAGCGCGTTTAAGCGYAAGTRCGACTACTATAAGTAAGTAACGCTTATTCGAGACGCCTACTCCCCTCTTACGTAGCGCTAACTTCCCTTAAAGGAATAATTATTATAAGTATAAACCCGTACCGGTAGTAATACGCCTACGCTACGATAGCGTTATAGTTACGGCCTAAGAGCTTAATCTATTAGATGCTACTAAGCAGAAGGGTAGTTAGAAGGAAGCTACTTATAAGGCGGCGGCAAATACCTTTAGTATTAAGTTAGATACTTAGATTCGTGTTAACGAGCCTACCTCGGGTATACGGCGTATAAGTAGCGTAGTCGAGGCGCCTAATCTTACTCGCTTAACGAATAATCTTATAGCTATTACTTAAGTCGGTCGTATCGTAAGTATCTCGCCTACTCCTCGTATGCGTCTATAATACTAACCGTCTATATAGTAGTTAGAGATAATAGGGTAGTCTACTAATGCCTTCGATACTACCCTTACTAGAAACGAGCTATTCGAGGAGTCCGAGGCGGAGGAGAATAAGTTCGAGTAGAGTGCTTAGCGCGTTCTCTAGGCTTACGTAGCGTATACGCCTATTTTATAGTATAGTCTATAAAGTAATCCCCTTTAGGTCTAACCGTAATAAAACTACTTAATTCTTATTACTCTTCTTCTATTTTACTCCGCTCTACTTCCGAGCCTCTTTTACTACGCGGCCTCTACGTATACGCGGAGCCTATACCTCGAACCTATCGAGAGCTTCGTAGTCTTTAATATATATACTAGGTTCCTACTAGTTATATTCTAATAGCTATCTACGCTACTTTACTAAATAAAACGTTTCGCCCTTTTATACCCTCTTATTAAGAATCTCTTTAACCTCCTACTACCTATCCTCGTCGACTATAAGTAGTATACGCTCCTCTTGCGCTTTACTCTTCCGGCTAGAATATAGCTCTAATAGAGTAACGTAGAAGACGTTATAGATCCTTACTAAGGTAGRTAACTATAAGCGATACGCCTAAGTCCCGATTACGTTAATTACGCGGTATAGGCCTAGCTATTTAGGTCCTATCTTCTTCTTATCCTCTAGCTTAAGGTTCTTCGTAGAGAGAAGTACTAGATTACTAATATTAAAGCTTATAGGCTTATAGTTCTTATTATAATACTTTAACTATTACTCTTTAGCTTTATGCTATTGCTTAGTAAGCTCCTTATATACGCTACGTATACGCTTCGCTAAGTCGATAGCGGCCGGCATTCTCCCTTCTAAGAGCTCGTCCTAAGCGATATCTTAGGTATTAGCGCCGTCGCCTAGAGGGCGCGTCGCTAGCTCTAGGTTCTATCCGTAGAGGATTTAGAAAGGGCTTATTCTAAGGCCCGCGTATACGCTATTATTATACGTAAATTTAGCTATAGGTAGCTATTACGCCTAGCTGTCCTACTACGTGCCGTAGTAGTAGCGTAGGTATTACTTAAGCGTCTAATTAGCTTTCTTAGTCTATCTATCCGTCTAAGGGTAGAAGGCTATACTTAGCTTACGCTTTATATATACTTCGTAGCAGAAGTTAGACTAGTATTAGCTAGTAAAAACCGAGCCTCTATTACTAATAATGCCTACTAGTACGCCGTATTTATAAACTACGTAAGATATAAAGATATCCGCTAGCTCTACTATATTATATTACTTAGTAGTAGGGATAAATAAAGCTATCTTACTATAGCGGTCGACGATTACGAGTACCGTAGTATAGACGCTATTTCCGCGCTTACTAGGAGGTAGGTCCGTAATAAAGTCTATACTAATTTCTTACTATACTCGATCCGGTATAGGTAATAGAACTATTACTCCGTAGGGGCGGTAGTACCGCGCCTTGCTTACGAGGTATATATAGTACCCCTTAATGTACTCTACGATATTAGTAGCTATACGTAGCTAGTAGTACTTCCGCTAAAGTAACTCGAGCGTCTTCGCCTTTCTAAAGTGTCCGGCGAGAGCGTTATCGTAGTATATACGCATTAGTTACGTATATAAAGCGTAGTCTTTCGGAATATATAGGGCATCGCCGTAGAATAATATTCTATTCTTAATAAAGTAGCCTTCGTACTCGCCCTTCTCCCTAGCCGCGTCGCGTATACTCGAAGTATCCGCGTCTACGTTTACTAGTGCTTTAGCGTAACCGAGTATTAGGTCTAGAATATTTCTAAGGGCTAAGTCTATAGCTACTAGGACGGCTATAACACGCCTAGGTAGCGAAAGCTCGCCGTATACTCTAGTAGGTAGTAATCCCTCGCACTTAATCGCGTAGTATATAGCTCTTACTCTTCTAATAGAGGGCTCTAGCTCGCTTCGAAGAGCTTTATTAGATTGCTAGTTCTAAAGTTTGCTTTATAGTATAGGTAATAGTATACTTATATATTAAGACGACTCCGTCGTACTCGTTTTGTAGTCGCTACGCCTACTCGGACTATCCGTAGGGTTCTTTATCCCTATACGATATTCGATAGTAAAGTCGAAGGGCGCTAATTAAACCGCCTATCGTGCCTATCGACCGACTAACTATTTTATTATTATAAAAGCTTTAAGGTTAGTATAGTCGACGATTACTTAAATCGTATACGTAGCGCTATTAAGGTACGGGCGCTACTACTTAAACGTACTTACTACTATAAGTAGCTCTTTATCGTAGGTCTCGTAATTATATTCGGCCGGAATTATCTTCCGTAACTAGAAAGTAATAGAATACTACTATTTATCCTTAAACTGCTATAAGAGGATGCCCGTAAGCGCGAAGTCCGATACGTCGGTTTCGACTCGTAGGCGAAGCGTAGGGTTATAGTGCCTTAGTAGTAGGGCTAACTAAAAGGCTTCCTTAAGCTAGCTTAGCGCATTCTCTTCGCTAGCGCCNGCGCTAATTAAACCGCCTATCGTGCCTATCGACCGACTAACTATTTTATYRTTATAAAAGCTTTAAGGTTAGTATAGTCGACGATTACTTAAATCGTATACGTAGCGCTATYRAGGTACGGGCGCTACTACTTAAACGYACTTACTACTATAAGTAGCTCTTTATCGTAGGTCTCGTAATTATATTCGGCCGGAATTATCTTCCGTAACTAGAAAGTAATAGRATACTACTATTTRTCCTTAAACTRCTATAAGAGGATGCCCGTAAGCGCGAAGTCYRATACGTCGGTTTCGACTCGTAGGCGAAGYGTAGGGTTATAGTRCCTTAGTAGTAGGGCTAACTAAAAGGCTTCCTTAAGCTAGCTTAGCGCATTCTCTTCGCTAGCGCCCTAAGGGATCTTCCCTAGCTTCCTACCTTTAATAGCTCTCTTTAATAGGTCGGTTAAGGGCCTTATAATACGTAAGTACTACTAAATAAACCGCCTATAGAAGTTAGTAAATCTAAGGAGTGCTTATACATCCTTAAGGGTTTCTAGCCGAGGCTACTTAGCGACTACGTCTACCCTACGTAGGTCTATCGTAACGCCTTATATAGTAACTACGAAGCCGAGAAAATCGACTAAATCTTAGAAGAAACTATACTTCTTAAAGTTATAGTAAAGTTAGAACTTCCTTAGCCTATCGAGTACGGCGTATACGTTATACTAGTATTACGCTCGGTCTTTGCTATAGATAAGAATGTTATCTAAGTAAACGACGCAGATTACATCGACTAGCCCCGATAAGGCTCGGTTAATATATCCTTAAAAAGTCGCTAGTACGTTATATAGTCTAAAAGGCATAACCTTGTATTAGAAGTGTCCGTAACGCGTGCGAAACGCAGTCTTCTAGCGATCGCTAGCCTTAATCTTAATGCGATAATACGCAGCCGAGAGGTCTAAGCTAGTAAAGAATGCGTTGCCCCTAAGTCGATTAAGCGTCTCGCTAATTAAGGGAAGTAGATAGCGGTTCTTAATCGTAATTTCGTTTAAGCCGCGATAGTCTATATATAAGCGTAGTAAGCTATCCTTTTTCGGAACGAATAGGATAGGCGCACCCGCCTCGCTTTCGCTAAGCTCGATCTAATCGTTCTTAGTCGCTTTAGTAATATACTCCTATAGCTATACTAGCTCTTTCGGAGACTAATAATAGAGAGGTTTAAAGGGCGGCTTCTTGCCTAGCTCTAAATCGATAGTATGCTCTACGTCGTCGGGATGCTTACGCCTCGCCTTATTCGTAGGAAAGAATATATCGTAATATACTTTAAACTCCTCCGAAAGTTCGGACCTACTAAGGATTTCGCTAGTACGTAATACGCTTACTACGAGAACCCTTACGTGCTTGCCCTATATCTTACGGTAAAACTCCTATAGATTAATAACCTTAATTCGACTAGAGTTTAGTTTACTAAAGCGCTACGCATCCGTAGCGCTATCGACGATTATACGTTATATACGTCGCTAGGGGCGGCCTAATATTAGTTCGGGCTTCGGAGTTTCGTATATATAGAAGGTTGCTTCTATTATTCGTTCGACTCCTTCCGAGTCTACGATACGTAGACGTATAACGTACGCTCCGTAGTAGTAACCTAGTTCTCCGGTAAAGGAGGATATAGATAGTAATAGCGTATCTACTCTCGCTAGTAAGCCGGCTCGAAGTACGAACTCTCTTAATATAACGTTAATATCGGCTATATCGTCTAGTAGGTAGTCGACCTATATTAGTCCTACCTTCGTTTCGACTACGCCGCGCTAGTAGCGCGCTAGGTGTATATCGACCTTACTTAATAGCTTTAAACTTAGAGTTTAAGCTTTTTCTTAGAGTCCTTTACTTTTTCCGTAACGACTACGGTAACCTTACTCCGCGTATTACTCGGCCCTTAGCCTTCTATACCGCCGCCTTTAGCCTAATATATCTTATTAGTATAGCTAGTACGGCTATAGTTAGAGCACTTTAGGTCTAAATAGGCGCCTTCTTTACGCTTATATAAAGGCTACTCGCTACTACGGTTGGACTTAGGTTTGCGTTCCTTATTACGATTATAGGTATTCTTATATAGTCTGCTACTACTACGGTTATAGTCCTAAGACTTATAATTACCGCGCTTAGTACCCGTAAGCTATACGCTCGTACCCTTATCGGCTACTTTAATACGCCTTACTAGCGCTACTATCTCTACCCTTATTATAGGTATAGAGTATAACTTAATAATCTCCTAACGGAGAGCTAGTTTTAGCTTAGCGAGGAACTAACGTACGAGCTACGCTTACGTATAGTCTAGTTAACTCTCTAGTACTTCTAGTTTAAGGGCGAATTACTTTACCGTTTAATCCTAGCTCTATCGAACCCTTTCGTACTTAAGCGTAACGCTAAGCGCGCGGTTCGTAGGATCCCCGACGGTATTACGTACGAACGATTAGAAATCCTCCTACGTATAGCTCGGCGTAAGCGCCTCGATATCGTRCTCGTTATACTACGACTCCGCGGCGTCTCCTCCTAGCTATATAACGCTATAGAGGACCTTATTATAGTTACTCTCTAGGCTAGTAGTAGTATTAGCGAAGATTATCTTAAGTTAGCGTAGGAATTCGCGTGCTTCTTTAATAGAATCCTTTAAGAATAGTTTAGGATCCTTTATCTTAGGTCTTACGCCTACTCCGCTACGCGTATACGCTACGCTTAAACTCGAGGTACTTATAGTATCCGGATCTTCCTTATATAAGAGGCGCGTAGGCACGCCGCGACGGGGTATAGTAGTAGCTACGCCTACGTCGGCGCGGTTACGATTACGCTTTATTTATTAGACTTCTAACTAGAGTTAGCGAATCGTCTCTTACTACTATAAAGCCTACTTCTCGCCTTCGAGGCGCTAGATTATCTTATTAGCCGTCTCTTCCTTATTGCGTTTGTTTTCTCCGTAATCTATTGTATCTTTATCTAGAGTAGGCTATATAGGCTCTACGGTAGCGACTTCTTCGATATCTCTATAGTTAGGAAGTTCTTTAACGCGTTCTTCTTTATAGCGCTACTCGGGAGTAGTTACTTCGCGGGCGGCGCGCCTAGGGGCTATTCCGTTAGGATCTAATAGATCGCTACCCTTAGAGAGGAAGAAGAATTAGAATTATAAGGGTAAAGATGTAGTAATATATTAGACACCCGTAATTACTCGATTAGAGATAAGACTAACTCTTATAGGTTAAATATACGCTATGCGTAGGAGTTATATATACGCTAAGCCTACGCTAAGTAGTTAGGTTATATTATACTCCCTTCTCTAAGGTTAGTTAATCTAGCTACTATTAAATATTAGTCGGAGGTTCGCAGATTTTTAGGGGTGGAGTAAAAGAGTATCTTAATCTTTAACTAACTTACTATCTCCGACAGGTAGTACTTAAAAGTAGGAACTAATGTGTTAATTTTGTTTATTATCTAGAGATGTGTCTCTATCTCCTAAGAAGAGATTTTACCCTATATAGAGTTATATAACCTTATAGCTACTTAGCTCTCTATTATATTAGATRTAYAGCTATTCTATAACTGCACTTTCTAACACTCCTAYTTAGGATAGAATAGACTATATATATTTCCCTAGATCTTTTAAGATTCTATTAAGTGTAGAAAGGTAGTTCTATAGCCTAGTAGTATAATTCTATCTTAGCTACTATCTTAGTGCAATTCCTTAACTTAGTATTATATAATCGAGTATATCTGTTCGGACATCCTTAATTATATGCTTTTGCTAAATTTTGGAATGCTTATTATATGCTAAGATGATTTATATATGTCTAGAAGTTTGGACTAGTAAGAGGTTTAGTTAGGCTATCTACTATTAGAAAGTGCAGTTATAGAATAGCTGTAYATCTAACATAATAGAGAGCTAAGTAGCTACAAGGTTATATAACTCTATATAGGGTAAAATCTCTTCTTAGGAGATAGAGACACATCTCTAGATAATTAACTTAATTAACACATTAGTTCCTACTTTTAAGTACTGCCTATCGGAGACAGTAAGCTAGTTAAAGATTAAGATACTCTTTTACTCCACCCCTAAAAATCTGCGAACCTCCGACTAATATTTAATAGGTTATAAGCCCGG
>NW_019716273.1:160921-162516 GCF_900074925.1 Ramularia collo-cygni | reverse complement strand
CGTAATAGCTAACGAAGCTATTAACAAAGGACTATTCTAGGACTACGAGGAAAAGACTATCGAGATTACCTAGGCGAGCTTTAGGATCTTATAGTGCTTTAAGTGCTAGGAGTACGACTACATAACCGGCTCCTACTCCGGGCACGACCGATACGGCTACTACGCGGGGAACTACCGATCCGACGAGTGCCGTAACAGGGAGAAAAAGAAGTGCGTAAACTACAAGGGAAACTACTCCTCTATAGACTCTATCTACCCTAACCGCATTCGGGTAAAGGAGAGGGCGAACCGGTTTAAAGCGAACTTCCCGGCGAACTACCCTACGGCACCTACCGAAAGGAACGAAACTAACTTATAGGGATTTATATTCGTCTCTCGTACACCGAGCAAGAGGAAATCCCTAGAAGAAGCAGATCTACCGAGGAAGGCGAGGATAGGTAGGCCGAAATATGTCGGAATAGCCGTAAGGGCTCTAGGCCAACTAAGGCTCTTTTTACCGTCCCCCCTTTCCGCCTATAGCATATCCGAGTCGGAAATAGCAGACGAGGACACCGCGTCCGTTACGTCGAGCTAGACATTATTAATATCGAGCTAGGCCCTAACCGAGCGACAGGACGAGCTACTAAAAGAGACTAACGCCTTAAGAATGGATACGTCCGATAATTAAACATACACACCTAACGATTATATAGTACAATACAAACAGGAGCAAAG
The DNA here is from genome assembly GCF_900074925.1 of Ramularia collo-cygni. NCBI lineage: Eukaryota > Fungi > Ascomycota > Dothideomycetes > Mycosphaerellales > Mycosphaerellaceae > Ramularia > Ramularia collo-cygni. The sequence continues at coordinate 161,802 of NW_019716273.1, read as the reverse complement.
ATAAGGTTTAGAGGGACTTCCTCTAGAACCTCGACCTAAAAGTCCACTACATTATAGCGATTTAGGAGCTATAGATTAACTATTACTCCTCCCGTAAGACCTCCTACACGCACCTAGGATACACCGCGATAGTACTATAAACGGAGAACCCCCGAGTGGCCCTATATATTAGTAGAACTATTAAGGACAGTAGCTATAGGGTCTATAACGACGGGTGGGCCGCTATAGGCGACGTATAGACGATATCGCTTACCCTCCTAGGGGAGGAAAAGAAGACGCTCTAGATACACAACTAGTACAACCTACTACCGTAGTCCTACAGCTCCCGCGAGGAGGGCACACTTAGGTAGCTCGAAACGGCCCTAGCCCGGGAAGGGCACTAAGTTATAATCGGGGACTTTAACCTCTACTACCCTAGGTAGGGTTCGGACTTCCGGCCGGCCTACTACTACCTAGCGGGACACCTTATTAACTAGACGGAAGGAGCAGGATTTACCCTAGCGACGCTAAAGGGAATAACAACCTAGGAGAGCTAAAGAAGCAGCACAACTATAGACCTTACGTTTCTTACGAGAAGCCTCGAGGGGAGGCTTATATTATGCTACACTATAGAGGACCTCTATACGGGATTAGACTACCTACCGGTAGCTACTACAATCGACCTACGCACCGAGGCCGCAGCCGAGCGACCTCTACGTAGACTCTAGAAAAACACGAAATAGGACGAGCTCGACGGAGACCTAGACTCCCTCCTTAAACACCTCCCTCCCCTCCCCTATCTAACGAAGGATTAGGTTCGGGCGAGGGCAGAGCTAATTACAAGTGCTATATAGGAAGCAGCGGACAAGCACACCCCTATCGCTAAACCGTCCTAATAGGCG
>NW_019716273.1:154919-156911 GCF_900074925.1 Ramularia collo-cygni | reverse complement strand
GCTTTCTTAGTAGTCTTTCTTATTTTCCTAAATTTAGAAACCTCTTTTTTAATTATTTCCTCTATTGCCTTCTTAAATTCTTTAAGAGAGTCTCTTCTTTTCTTAATCCTCTTTAATAAAGAGGAGGAGTATTTCTTACTAGAGATCTTTCTCTTTTTAGGCTTTAGAGAATCCCTATTTCTAGATAGGAAATTTTCCTAAGGTCTAATTGCTTTCTTTACCTTTCCTAGCTATAGATAATCTTATATAAAGTATTATCTATTATAGAGGAAGTATGTTCTTATCCTTCTAAAGGCTACTATTATAAAGTCCTTCCTATAATAGAGGTCCCTTACTTTCTAAGATTTAAGGATAAGTAGGATCTGTTTATAGTTCCTAGCAAGTATTAGCTAGGCTATAATTATATTCTTAGTTAATTTAAACTTAGGAGGGAGTACTAAAAGAAGGATCCTAATTTTCCTTTTAGGTTCTTTTATATATAACTCCCTTTTATTAATCTCTATAATCCTCTTTACTATTAAACTAATCTATATCTAGGCTAATCTTACTATATCTTCCTCTCCTATTCTAAAGTTTATAAGTTATTATACTATTAATATAGCATGTACTATAAGCACCTTACTATACTTCTTCTAGAGGAAGAGCTAGATTTTAGCAGCTATCTTTATATCTATTAATAATTAAATTTTATCTGCTTTATCTAAGCTAACTCTTAATCTTAGCTTATACCTGCACTTAGTATTCTCCTTTTAAAAGTTTAGCTAGCTAGCTATTCTTACAACCCTAGCATCTAGATTAAGGAGTAATAAATTATCTAGGTTAATTAATCCCTTAATATTATAGAAGATGCCTTTTCCTTCTAGGTTGTCCCTCTATAGTTTAAACTATCTTTTCTAGTTCTCTCTTATTAGGATTAGAATCCTAATATAGGTCTAACTGTCCTTCTCTTCCTCTATTTTAGTATATAAATAGCTTAGTCCTACTAAGGCTTTAGTAGTAAAGTAAAGGGTATATATATGTTTTAAGGCTTTGGATTTAGAGTCCTCTACTCCTTATAGCTATTAGATAATCCCTTAGTCCTAATAGTTAAATGTTCTAAACCCTTAGGAACTAATCTGTCTTCTGTGTTTTCTTCTTATCTAACCTGCTATTAAAACTCCTAGTAGTGCAAGATAGGGTACTAGAAACTAGTGTCCTTTCTATATTAGCTTTATAAGGTAGGTGTAAGGGCCGTATAAGAGCCCTTGCAATAATAGGATTAATAGAGGTAGCTGGATTAACCAACCTTAGAGAAGGGAGTGCAATGTAACCTAACTGCTTAGCGYAGGCTTAGCGCATGYATAACTCCTGCGCATAGCGCACATTTAACCTGCAAGAATTAGTCTTATCTCTAATCGAGTAATTACGGGTGTCTAATACATTGCTACATCTTTACCCTTATAATTCTAATTCTTCTTCCTCTCTAAGGGTAGCGATCTATTAGATCCTAATAGAATAGCCCCTAGGCGCGCCGCCCGCGAAGCGACTGCTCCCGAGTAGCGCTACGAAGAAGAACGCGTCGAAGAACTCCCTAATTACGGAGATGTCGAAGAAGTCGCTACCGTAGAGCCTATATAGCCTATGCTAGACGAAGACACGATAGATTACGGAGAAATCGAACGCGATAAGGAAGAGACGGCTAATAAGATAATCTAGCGCCTCGAAGGCGAGAAGTAGGCTCTGTAGTAGTAAGAGACGATTCGCTAACTTTAGTTAGAAGTCTAACAAATAAAGCGCAATCGGGACCGCGCCGACGTAGGCGTAGCTACTACTATACCCCGCCGCGGAGTCGTGCCTACGCGCCTCTTATATAAGGAAGATCCGGATGCTATAAGCACCTCGAGTTCAAGCGTAGCGCATACGCGTAGCGGAGTAGGCGTAAGACCTAAGATAAAGGATCCTAAACTATTCTTAGGGGATTCTATTAAAGAGGCACGCGAATTCCTACGCCAA
>NW_019716273.1:149543-151034 GCF_900074925.1 Ramularia collo-cygni | reverse complement strand
TATACTATAAGATAGGCGTATGCGCTACGCAAGCCTAGAGAACGCGCTAAGCACTCTACTTAAACTTATTCTCCTCCGCCTCCGACTCCTCGAATAGCTCGTTTCTAGCTAGGGCAGCATCGAAGGCATTAGTAGACTGCCCTATTATCTCTAACTACTATATAGACGGTTAGTATTATAGACGCATACGAGGAGCAGGCGAGATACTTACGATACGACCGACTTAAGCAATAGCTATAAGATTGTTCGTTAAGCGAGTAAGATTAGGCGCCTCGACTACGCTGCTTATACGCCGTATACCCGAGGCAGGCTCGTTAATACGGATCTAAGCATCTAACTTAATACTAAAGGTGTTTACCGCCGCCTTATAAGCCGCTTCCTCCTAACTGCCCTTCTATATAGTAGCATCTACTAGATTAAGCTCGTAGGCCGCAGCTATAACGCTATCGTAGCGTAGGCGTATCGCTACCGGCACGGGTTYACACTTATAATAATTATTCCTTTAAGGGAAGTTAGCGCTACGCAAGAGAGGAGTAGGCGTCTTAAATAAGCGTTACTTACTTATAGTAGTCGCACTTGCGCTTAAACGAGCTAAAGACCGCGTTGTAGCGATAGCTAATACGAAAGTATACTAACCGCGTATAGCGGCGACAGGCCGTAGGYACCTCGACGGCGCGGCGCTTACTCGCCGACGCTTAAGCGGGGGTCGCTAGCGGGTCGGGTGCGCTACGCTTACGGGGAGTACGTAGCGGCATAATAAAGAGTAGATATTTAGAAGAGAAATCTATAAGGCAGAAAGAATGTTAATAAGAGGTAGTTGCTAGGGTATGTTACTTAGTAAACAACCTACTTAGAGATCTGTAGATATAAGACCCTTACGGACAGCAGCGGTAACGTATACGCCGCGTAGTAGGGGACTTGTCGACCCTCTCCTCGAGTAGCGGTCGTTAAGGGAATTAAACCCTCGCCCTTCTAGGTACGGCATTTAGCCTACTAGAAGGAGGATGAAGTTCCGAAAGCGGCTATATCCTATATAGCTAGTTTAACTAGCCGGCTTTTATATAAATAGCCCGAAGGTTGCTTAGAAAATAGGCACTTTACTATATAGAGTCTGCGGACCCCGAGCGCGACGCATACGACGCGCGCGCGCCTCTATTTCCTAAGACTACGAACTAAGGCTAGTTCGCATAGGGGGAAGGAGGTAATTGTAAGGGCCGTGTAAGAGCCCTTATAATAACAGGATTAATAGAGGTAGCTAGATTAACCAACCTTAGAGAAGGGAGTATAATGTAACCTAACTGCTTAGCGTAGGCTTAGCGTATACATAACTCCTACGCATAGCGCACATTTAACCTCCAAGAATTAGTCTTATCTCTAATCGAGTAATTACGGGTGTCTAATACATTGCTACATCTTTACCCTTACAGTAGGAGAAACCTTTACTACTTTAAGGTTAAGGTCTTTTTCCTTCGGCAAACCCGGGCTTATAAC
>NW_019716273.1:0-149428 GCF_900074925.1 Ramularia collo-cygni | reverse complement strand
TTATTTATTATCTAGAGATGTGTCTCTATCTCCTAAGAAGAGATTTTACCCTATATAGAGTTATATAACCTTATAGCTACTTAGCTCTCTGTTATGTTAGATGTATAGCTATTCTATAACTGCACTTTCWAMYAGCTACCTCTATTAATCCTATTATTATAAGGGCTCTTATACGGCCCTTATAAAAGCTATCGCTCTTACCTCTAGTATAGATCTACTGTACGAGATAATAATACTAAGCTTCTTATTAGGGCCCTTTACGTAGATTACCTCCTTCCCTTCTTAGTTAGCCTTACTAATTAACTATTCGGTAGCTCTATATTACGTTATAAAATTACTAGTAATATTCGGTAGATTAATAGATAAAAAGTACGCTAGTAAGGGCTTATTCTCGCTCTTACGAACCCTTACTATAATAATAACGTCTAGCTATCTACGTTTATTACTAACTCTATTAATTTTATTAATAGTTCGCTAACTAAGCTCTTAATAAATTACCTCTACCTTCGCTACTACCTTCTCTACGCGTATCCGCTCTATTAATTCCGCTATCGTTAGGCTATCCTCTAAATCCTCTACCTCCTCGAGAGCCTCTACTAGTACCGGTATCTCCGCTATCGGCGTAGAGCTAGTAGTACCCTCTAGAAAGGACAGCTCTTAAGATAAGGGCGGCGCTATAGTAGTAGCGGTAGTAGTAGCGGTAGCGATAACGTCTATAGCTAGCGATAAGAATAATTAAGGGTAGTAGATAAGGAATAGTATAATAGGCGAAGCCCTAAGGCTAAAGTATAGGCGTAGCCTATATAGAACGCTTAGTATCCGCGTACTTTACGTCGGAATCCGCGGAGGATAGTTCTCTTTCCTATCGAACTTATTTAATTAAAACCTTACTTAAGCTCCTATATATACGTTACTCGCCTRTAATATTAAGTTCGATCGCCTTACGATAACTACCCCTTCGGATTAGGATACTAGAAGGAACTTCCCGAATAATAAGAGTTTAGGACGGGAAGTACCCGTAGAACCTACTACGGAGCTACGTAGAGCTATAGAATAGATATACTTTAAGTAATAGGCTATAAAAGCTAAGATAAGCGCTACGCGCGCTACGCTAGAACGCGCGGGATCCGAACGCTTAGCTAACGACGATATCCTTATAAGTATAATAATACGGAACCTTATAAAATCGGTATTAGCGCTAACTTAAGCGGGTTCCGTACGGGAACTATCGGGACTAAAGGACTAGAGACCGCTAATCTAGGATAGTAGAGCCGATACTTTTAGGGATTACCTTCTTAAGCTAAAAAGCTCCTACCGAGTACGTTCCGGCCTTAAGCTAACGCTCTCTACGGACTACTACTAGAACTCTATCTATAATACTCTCCCTACTAGGGAGAGAGCGAGGATACGCTACTTCTAGAAAGTAGGGCTAGCCGTAAAAGCGACGGATTCTAACGCTTTCTTTACGTAGATCGAGAAAGTCTTCGAGGATAGTAATAAGAGAGTAAAGGCCCTAAAATAGCTTACGAGTCTTAGATACTCCCTTAGCTAACTATAGTACGATTACTAGCTAGAATTCGACGGACTTCTACTAAGTACCGGCGGATAGAGCTAGGCTAATAATATAAAGATCGGATACCTAAGAATACCTTCTCGAACCTAGTACGTACGTATACGGCCTTTATATAAAAGTTAACGGACTACTACGACTTCGTAGAGGAAGTAGAAAGGATTATAACTAACCTTAAAGAGATAGACTAGTTTAAATCCTCGAATAAAAGGTAGAGGGAAAAACACTCGGATAGTAGTACTACTATAACGGTTACTACTCGTTCTTACTCGGAACCCGCGACTTATCGCGTCGACTCCGACGGAGATATAGTAATATCCTCTACTCGACTAAGCGGAAACCGACTAAGAACTAACGGAGACCGTAAGGAAAACGGGAAATAGYGAGCTAAATAGGTAACCTAGGCGGAGTAAGATAAACGCCGATAAGTAAGGCTCTACTTCCGTTACGAAGCGGGCGGATACCTAGTAAAAGATTATTTATACGCCCTAGCTATCCGCCCTACGACGTAGATTAATATAATAGCTATTAGGCTAATATTAGAGTCTAACTACGAAGGGTCGGACTAAGGAGGAAACGAGTTAGGAAAAGAGTAACTTTTATTTAGAGTTAGGAACTAGGAGTAAAGAAAGTAATAGTAGTAGAATAGAGCGAAGCGAAGAAGATAATAGACGGTCGCTTAGTATATAGTAACGTAGTCCTCGAGAAAACCTTTAGAAGCTTCGCTCTTATCGATAAAGGCTACTAATACTATACTATAATTTACGGAGACCTTATAGAAGGACTCGAACTCTCCTTTATAAGTCGCGAGAAATATAAGGTAAAAGGGGCTACTTTAAGTATAAAAAAAGCTAAGATAGAAGAAGTAGTCGCCCTCCGGATAGAAATCGACGGATATAGTTAAGTTATATATACGTATATCGTACTAGACTTAGACTTCTCGCTAGTTTTAGGAAATCCCTAGAAGGCGTAGAATAAGGTTAGAACCGCGCTAGATAAGGGCCGGTTCTATTATAGAATCCTATAAAAGTAGGTAAAGAAAGGAAGGAATTACTTAGAAATCGATAATATTACTACGTTAGCTACTACTTATTTAGCGGATATCGAGAAGGCTCTAAAGACTAAGAACCCTCGGACTCTTAAAGAATTAAAGAAGAGTATACCTCTAAAGCTTTATAATATACTTCCGTTATTCTTCGAGTAGGAAGTAGATAAGTTAGCTTTATATAAAGAGGAGTACGATTACTAAATCGAACTCCGAAGGAAACTAGACGGGTTCCTACTAGAACTACCTTAGGGCCCGCTATATAGTATATCGAAGAACGAACTTCTTATATTACGGAAGACCTTAGATAACTTAATACGGAAAGGATATATACGTCCTTCTACTTTATTAGTAGTAGCTCCCGTACTTTTTATACGGAAGCCTAGAAGGAGGCTAAGGTTCTATTATAACTACCGCGTACTTAATAAGTTAACGAAGCCGGATTAGTACCCTTTACTATTAATCCCGGAGACCTTACGAAACTTATCGGGTACTAAGTAGATTACGAAGGTAGACGTTATAGCTATATTCTATTATATCCGTATAGCTAGCGGTTACGAAGAGAAAACCGCGTTCCGTACGTAGTTCGGTTCGTTCGAATAGTTAGTATATCCGTTCGGTTTATTAGGGGCTCCGGTATCTTTCTAACGGTATATTAACGGGCTACTACGAAAGTTCCTCGATAATTTCTACTCTATATATATAGACGATATAATTATCTACTCTAGCGGAATAAAAGAAGACTACTTCTAAAAGGTTCGTTAAGTACTTTAGGCACTTTAGAACGGAGGCCTATATCTAGACCTTAGGAAGTACGAGTTCGTAACTAAGAAGGTAAAGTACCTTAGGTTTATTATTTATATTAACGGAAAAGAAGTAGAACCTAACCTAGAAAAGCTAGAAGTAGTAAGAAACTAAGTAAGATCTAAAACTTAGAAGGAGACCCGTAGATTCCTTAAGTTCGTAAACTACTACCGTATATTTATCGCTTATTATTTAAAGCTAGCTACTCTATTAACGGCGCTTACTAGGAAGAGAACGCCGTTCTTCTAAGGAAAAGTAGAGGAGGAGGCGTTCGAGAAACTTAAGGTAGCGTACTATTAGGCTTCGGTACTTTTCTACTAGGATCTAACGCGAGAGACCTTTCTTAAAGCCGATTATAGTAGGTTTTCGATTAGAAGCGCCCTCCTATAAATTTAAGACGGAGCCCTATACCTTATAAGCTTCTTCTTATAAAAACTAAATAAGGCGGAGATTAACTACGATATCTATAATAAAGAAATACTAGCGATTATCTCCTACTTAAAATTCTAGACTTCCGAGCTAAAAGCGTATAGATTCGTTACGATTTAAACGGACTATAAGAACCTCGAGTACTTTATAGTAAAGAGGTAGTTATTAGAACGCTAAATTAGATAGGTAGAATTTATAGCGTAATTCTAGTTTACTCTAGTATACTAGCTAGGAGTCGAAGTAATTATACCGGACGTTCTATCGAGGAGAGAATAAGATACCCTTAAGTAAGACGATAAACGTTCGAGGTTCCGCTAATTCTTAAACCCGGATTCCGTAAAAGATTAGCCTAAACCCGTAGAGGAAGCTACGGACGTAGTTCTAGCTACGACTAGCTCCCTCCGAGATATAGCTAGATAAGAACTCGTTCCCGTTAGAGAATAGTCGATCTCCGGAGAGATACCGTCGGAAACTAATAAATCGTTTTAGGAATACGAACTAAACGTACTATAGGAGGAAGTAGAAAAGAGCGACTATATTTACTAAGCCGTATACCGCGTAGTCTAAGACGGAGACTAAACGCTACCTAGCGATATTAAGTTAAAAGTATAAGCTAGCGACTATTCCCTCGATAAAGGAGGGAGGCTCTAATACCGAGATAAACTATAGGTACCTAAAGTACTAATCTCGTCGGAATCCGAATATAAAGTAGCGGACTACGACGCTCTACGAGGAGATACGCTCCGGACGAAGCTAATCTAGCCCGTTTACGATTTACTAGTATACGGCTACCCTAGGCGGGACTCTACGGTATTATTAGTAAAAAGGCAGTTTTACTAGCCTTTATAGTCGAAATACGTAAGGTAGTTCCTATATAATTATAATTACTACGGAAGGAATAAGGTATAGTAAGAGTATAAGTACGAACTCCTAAAGTATTTACTAGTCCCCGAAAGGTTCTTCTAGGAGATCWCTATAGATTTTATAACGGATCTACTAAACTCGTAGGGTAACCGCTACCTATAGGTAATTAAGGACCGCTTAAGTAAGTTCGTTATATTATAAGCAATATCTAGTATAAAAGCGGAGGACTACGTATAGAACTTTATAGAATATTAGGTACGCTACTATAGCCTACTACGTACGATTACTAGCGATTAAGGAACGAATTAGACTAGTACCTTTTAAAGGACCCTATACCGCCTTACTAGCGTAACCTAGCGATTAAGCTCCGCTTACTATCCTTAAATAGACGGAGGCCCGGAAAGGATAAACTAGGAAATATAAGCCTACCTTCGGAACTATATTAATAAGGAGCAATCCGACTAGAATTAATAGCTCCCCGTAGTATAATTAGCGCTAAACGGGAGATATTAAGCGGGACTAGGGATAAGCCCCTTCTTCGCTACTTACGGCTACGAGGCGCTACTACTCGTAGCGCTAGAGCCGGAAAACGACGATTCTTCGAAGCTAGCCGCTATAGAACGAGCGACTTAATTCGCAAAAAAGATTAAGGAAATTATTACCTTATTTTAAGCTAATATAGCGGATTCCGTATAGAAATAAGAGGAAGCCGTAAATAAGTTACGTAAACTAGTACTAGTCTATAAGGTCGGCGATAAAGTCTAGCTCGACTTAAGGAACTACGATACCGACCGGCTAAAGAGGAGTCTAGCGAAGAGATACGTAAAATATACTATCTCCGAAATATTATCGCTAGTATCCTTTAGGTTAACGGGGCTCCCTAAGAATATCTATCCTATATTCTACTTAGATAAGCTAAGGCTAGCGAGTAGTAACCCTCTACTTAAGTAGGAGTCCGACGACAAATAGCCGGACTTAGTACTATTTAAGACTTATAACGAGTAGGAGGTAGAGTAAATTCTCTATATAAGGAACAAACCTCGAAATAAAGGAAAGAGGAGGGAAGTACTAGTAAAATAGGCCGGATACTACGAGCTTACGTAAGAACCCTTAGAAAACTTATTAAATATTATAGCTCTAAACCTTTTTAAGACTTAATACGGCGACGTAGTAGAGAATAACGGCCCTAAGGAAAAATAGAGGAAAGCGAGGACTAAACGCCGGACTTAAGAAGGGATACTATAAGGATAAAAGGTAAAGTATAGGATTACTAGAGTTTAAAGCGATTTAGAAGACTCTAGCTATTATTTAACGGCCTTTAGGAAACGGGTTACGGATATAGGTATTATAGGATTACTTTTAGAACTTTTTATTAGAGATTATAGAACTTATAGAAGACCGACGAAAAAGAAATAGGAACCGATGTTTTATAATAGTAATATTTTATTTCTTAGATATACTAAAAGAGACTTACGGACTTTAAAGTTATTCCTATAGAGCCTAACCGGAATACTACTTACTTAAGCTAAGAACGGCGCTTTCCTAGCTATAGGGTAGGAACTAAACTACTAGGACTACTATAGTTAGCGATAGAAAAGTAGCGGAGAATAGGGTAAACTTATATAAGAGAGGCCTATATAGCCTTAGTATCGATAGTAATATTTAGAGTATTATATATATAACTAAAATTCGGTTAGCGACGAAAAAGAGCTAAAAAGCGGAGAACTTATAAAGGGAGTAGTATTTAGAGCTTTAAAATCTCTAAAGGCTTAATAACCTTAATAGCGGTCTTAAGGTCCTTAAAGGTAATCTCGCTAAAACGTACGTAAGCCGATAGAAAACGATCGGAAAGCGGGTAATATCTTACGCTTCCTTCTTATCCTTAGCTCTAGTCTAGGTAACGTATACGGTATAGTAGAGAAATAGGCTAAATCCTATAGTTAGCGAGGTAAAACGGTCGGAACCTAGGATATATATATAGGGCCTTATAGGGTTAACGCTAGTTAAAGTATAACTTATAAGCTTAAGTACGGAAAGACTAAGATATTAGTAGAGGGCGTAGGAAAAGTATTAGAGTTCGGGGACTTATCTTCTAAGTTATATAATTAACCCTAGAGTTAGCGTAGCTAATATAGTAGATATAGTTTAGCTTAAATATCTAAGGAAACCGGTTAAAAACTATCGAAGAGTAGGAGAAAGGGAGGTACCTTCTAGAAGGAAAGAAGGAAGAAAAAGGGTAATAATACGTATATTAGTAAAGGTATAGCTAATAAAAGAAAGAGAGGAAGAGGAGGGATCCGCTATATATACGTAGTAGAGCGGTATAGTAAATAGCGAAGTAAGGTAGAGTAAGGTAGTAGTAAATAACTCTAATCGTAAGTTAGCGGCGCTTTTTAGCCTAAGTCCAATAGTTCTAGTACGGAAAGGTAAAGTAAAGTAAGAGCGGAACGTAAGAAGAACGGGAAGCGTATATATACGTATATAACTACCTAATTATAAAGCGGAGGGTAGTAATAAAGTAAGCGGCCGGAGCCTAAGAATTTTTTCCTACGCTCTACGCTAAAGGGAAAGAGGAAGAAGGAGAAGGAGAGTAATATAATAGGCGAAGCCCTAAGGCTAAAGTATAGGCGTAGCCTATATAAAACGCTTAGTATCCGCGTACTTTACGTCGGAATCTATAAAGAATAGTTCTCTTTCCTATCGAACTTATTTAATTAAAACCTTACTTAAGCTCTTATATATACGTTACTCGCCCGTAATAAATAGGCTCTAAGGGTAGTAATCGACTTAACTTACTATATTAAAGGTATTAAAGGCATAAGGTTAAGACGAGATAACTAACTCCGGCTATATCCGTAGGCACTAAATACGAAGAAGTAAGGCACTAATTATTAAGGGGGTCTCGCGACCAGGAATCCCACGACTTGTATCTGAAGTTAAGAGTCTGTGTCGATCAAAGACGCCGTGAACCAGGTTTCACGACGAAGTTGTATTCGTTGACGCAATGGTACCTATCTCAAAGATCCGTTGTTCGCATCTGGCACTCATGATCACATAGGAGTGCTGCACACTTTTAAGCGAGATTGGATGCAAGTGCTGTACAATAGATCTAAGATGGCTGTTCGAATCCAGAAGGGCATCAGCGTCCTCTGCCCTGGTCTCACCCACATCATTGCCAATTGGGAGGTCGGGGTCTTTCGCCTTCCCTCAATTACTCCATCTACTCATCATCTCGTCTGCGACTCACTACGCCACTGTGATCTTGCTTTCGAGGTGCTTGTTTCTGGAATACAAGTATTCTTTCGACGATCTTGCGCCACTTCAGGTTGAGATTGTTGGCATACAAAAGGGTACAAGTACAGACTTGCGATTCACATATCGGACCAACCGAGCAACAATAACCAACAGCAACGGCTTACACAGCTGAATGCCATCACGACGTACAAGCACCGTTACCACACCAGGTAAAGCTTCACATTTTTGCACGTGGTTTGCACATGGTATGATCGACGGGTATGCCGAGGTCCGTAACATTAAGACTCGGCTATCCTTTCACAAACCTCATTCACCACTTACTTTCCGTGGTTTTCCAATCAAATCGTGCCGTTGACGGCTGTGTGAGAACTACTCCTTGAAATAATTCGACCCTCGCCACTTCGATAATGTCAGAAATTAGTGCACCCAATGGCATTGTACTCTATTGGTAAGTACAGTAAAGGGCCAAAGGCATGCCACGCAGGTGTTGGAAGACACGGCCATGGAGGAGACCTCTACGCAATTGTGTACAGCTGGGATATCAGAGCTCTGAGATCGTTTTCTGGCCGCCCCGAATGTCAGAGATACTGCTGACCATTTTTCTCTTTGCTTTCAGGTATCCAGCATCTCCATTTGGACGAAGAGTTACGTGGTACCTTGCCTTGAGAAACATTCAATATGCCGAATGCGTAGGTCGAGATTGAAGGAGCATGCGGAACATGTGTGTTGATGTGTCAATTCCAGATTCAACCGCCGATCCTCCCAAGGCCAGACATTGACAGTTTAGGAGTGACCTACCGCCGCTCGCCAGTGATGGCGATTGGAAAGGATGTCTACCTCGATACAAGGCTCATGATTGCCAAGTTGGAGGAGCTATTCCCGCCGTCGTCACAGCATCCAGCTCTCTCCACTAAAGAGACTGCTGGAATAGCGGGTTTGCTGCAGAAACTGGCCATTGAGGGCAGCATGTTTCGAGAAGTCGTGAAGAATATTCCTTCTCATTTCCCATTGCTACGCGATGAAAAGTTCCAGAAAGATCGAGCCGGCTTCTTCCAGCCCTCGTTCAAGATGGAAGCGAAGCTCATACGACCCGAGGGTATCACTCAAATGAGGCATCTCTTTGACGTTGTGGAAGCTCTGTTCGCAGACGGGAGGGAGTGGGTAGGAGGGACGTCGCAGCCCACATTAGCTGACCTTGAAGGTATTTGGCCACTGGATTGGTTGATTACCGATCTTGAGCCATCCAAAGACCATTTCTCGGCGACCATTTACCCCAAAGTCTACGCCTGGCGGGATCGATTCAGGGCAGCGCTCGATGCTGCAAAACAGCGAACGCAGAAGGCTACCAGGGTGAAAGGAGAACAGGCCACTAGCATTGTCACATCATCACAATTCGTCGACCACGACCTGAGGGTTGATGCCAAAGATCCGCTCAGGCTGAAGGAGGGTACAATGGTGGAAGTTTTCCCACTCGATGGCGGCGGGCACAGTCACCAAGRCCGTGGTCGTCTGATCAAGTTGAACAAAGACGAAGTCGCCATTGCTGTGAAGAGCAAGGAGGGCAGTGAGATCCACGTCCACGCTCCACRCTGGCAGTTCCGGGTCAAGGCTGCCGAAAGTGCTCGGCTGTGAAACAGTGATGCTGTCTTGGGCACTCGGGAGATTGAATGGGCACCAAATGGCCACTGAGCGACAAGCGATTGGCGATGGGCCGCAAGCGGTGCTAAGGTCCCGTGTGATGAGGATAGTACGGCGAAGGTGTGACGACAAGGCTTCCCGGCGCCTTCGTAGCTTAAGCCTTATAGGTGCATGTGAGCCCTAGATACGTCTCGACTAAATTAGCAGAGCGAATGGAAAACCCACACGCTGTCGTGCTGTACAAGATGGAGGAACCTCCGGCGGTCAAACTTCCTGAATAGCCAGGCTTATAATTTGGGGTCTTGTTGGCAGGATGTCCCTCGCAAGGCAATCCTAGAATTCGTTCGTGGGACGTTTCACCGCTCCAATGCTGGGTCGGGAAGCGAAACAATGACAGACCGGGTCATCCCTATGACTTGATATTCATAGAGCAACCATCTTTAGCGGGCAATAACACAAGTCATACACCGCGGTTCCACGAGGTGGTCGAGCATATGCAAATCCGGAGTTCCGTCCAGTGAAAAGGCTGACGTCGTGACGGTGGAGGGCCTGCACGCGTTGATGCCCAACGCGAATTGCCACGTCGGCCAGTCGTCTGCGGCAGCCCAAAGAAAGCGGCGCTTCTTCGTCATGCTGCGCCAAGTACCAGAATCTGCTGGGGCTACAAATCTTGACAGCCTGCTGTGCTGCGAGCAGTCGGTGAGATAGAGGCCGCCATCGTTGCAACACACGACGCACCAAAAGGCATCTCGATATTTACCTTTTAGTGCCCCCACCCCGACAAAACAACAAGGCCGACGACCGTGCGAGCTACAGACTACGCTGTTTGTGGAGCCTGAAAACCAAGACCAGGTTCTCTTTGGGCAGCCGTAGCCGCAGGCGCGCCCCTCGTCCGCTCAGACCACCTTCCGCCGCACTGCACTGCGACTCTTTCTCTTTGCTCTCAACCCACTGCCACCACCGTGTCCCGCCCTCTACCGTGTTCCGCCGCCGCCACTCCCCTCTGATCTGTCTGCCGCCCCMTTACTTCCGGACTGCACTGCCGTGCTGGAGATTTGCAGGACCGTAAATCAGGATTTGCGCCCCGGGCCAATTGGTTGCAGAGTCTACCGTATTGCGAGCGAAACCGCCGTCGGATTTCCTGCTCCACCAGCGTGTCCTATTTAGTCCAGCCACCGCAAGCCCTTGCACGGAGTCGCTCAGTGGCAACTTGTGTCTGCGCGCCTGCCAGACGGAGTGACTGCCCAGCATGCCGCAAGAGATCGCGCGTCAGTGGTTCATACCTGGCGAGGGGATTGACCGCCATGTGATTTCCGCGGACATTCAGAGATATCTGGGCAACGATGCGACTGTTCGCCCAGGACTTGGAACGGGAGATAACCAGGTCAGCCCATCCGGTGCAGACTGAGGCTCGCGCGCGTGACACTTACTTTCACACAGGGAATCAACGGCTACTGGATCAAGGCCTACCGAAATCTCACATCTGTATGGCAACTCATAGTATGCCGGCTGGGCGCGACTAACAAACTCCTCACAGGCCATGATCGCAGACCTTCGCGCAGACTCTGCTCGCTGGCGTCAAGAGCAGCGCCAGACTGGCACTCGAGGTAGTCACAGCCCCAATACATGTAGCATGTCAGGGATTACAGTACCTGACCATCCCCCAGAACCTTATGTAGGATCATCGACGTACCATGCGTCTAGTGCGAGTCGGACAACGCAAGGCGGCCGCCGGGAAGGAGGAAACTCGCCATCCTTGGAGGGGCCATATGGATTGCCATCATCGTCGCGGGATAGGATACCTGTGGACAACCGTATGCAGATTGATCCGCCGCCGCCCAGTAGAGGCTACCAGCCGGAGAGTCGCGTGCCGTACCCACCGGACGGCAGAGCATTCCCCGTTGAAAATAGAGGATATGCGCCGGACAGTAGGTCATCGTATCAACCAGAGCCCGCTGGGTTTGGAGGACGGGTCCCTGTGTCTGTACCATTTGGCCAAGAACCACGGTATGCTCCAAGCTACCCGCAATCCAATGATGGTGCCCCGCCAGGATATGTCCGACAAGGCAACTACTATGTGCCCATCTCGTCCTATGAGCCTGCTCCCTCTATCCCAAGTAGATCGGAACAATATGGACCCGGCGCGTTTGGCGGTCAGCCACAGCAGAGGAATGAGCCACGAGACCCCAGATATCAACAGCCGGAATACGCGGACCCAAGGTATGCATACCCTAGTCCGGCTGCGACTGTGTCGTCTGTGTCTGCTCGTGATCGAGAGCCAATTCCGGCGCCGCAACAACCAAGGTTAGCATCTGCTGGCAGCCTCATCTACGGCTTTTCTAACGTGTCACAGTCCGTATGGCTCGATGCCACCCCAGCAATACGATCAATATGCCCGGCGTAAGTACAATCAGTCGAGGTGTCCATGTCACTCTGAGCTAATATCAACCTCGTAGCAGCCCCAAGCAATCCCCCTGCATCATCCAATCCCAACCGGAGCAGTGGATTTGGACTTCTCGGAGGCCGTCCAACAGGATCCTCGCAGGCCAATGAACGTCGTTCTCGGAGATGATTGTTTCCAAAGCCCACCTGGAATGTAGTCCGATATGCCATTTCGGATTTTCCGGAGGATATGCGGCCAACCTGAGCAGCAGTTCCTGGTTCCTTAATCAGCATGCAAGTACGAAAGCGGTCAGCCGGCCTTGAGAGAATGTCCTCTCGTCGTGCAAAGACGCCCGTCCTTGACAATTAGGTTTTTGGGCAATAATCTGCAGGACTGGACAGCCATGCTCTGTGCTCTTGCAAAATCTGACTTGTTTGCTGCCTCTATGTGTTACGAGATGCCACAGCATGATAGCCCAGACCGTCTCGGACTTGGACCGGTAACATGTCATCAGTCTGGGCCAGGAACTGAGGCTCTTTTTCAGCGCGTGTGCTCTTCTGCATGCTGCGTCTCTGCCCTATGTGCAATGCATTGAGCGATGTGGAGTTAATTTATTGGCTATTGAGCATAAAAGGGCGTTGCTATGCCGTATGCAAGATCTTAAAGCGCACGTCTGGGACGTAACGATGATCGGAATGAATAACGTTGGCATCAAATGGGAGTCTAATAATGACGAGCCTATAGATATTTATCTCGGATTGATTGATTTCGCCACCTTCGACCTGCACGACCCATTTGTCGTTTTGTGACGCACAACAGCCCCAGCGTCGCGCATGCTCCACTGTGAGTGAGAGGTTCAAAATTTTGGCGTGAAGCAGCAGCATTAAAGCACCAGCCAACCTCTAATAGTCCGCATTAGAGTTCATCACACGGCATATGACATAATAGTCGCATGCCTTGAAAGTTGAACACCAACAGCTGATACCTTTTGCATCAACTTGCAACACCACCTCTCATAGCTCTACGCCGGAGCACAGCACATCACAGTACCGCGTCCGAAGAAACCTCTAAACATCATGGCCTCTAGATACACAATCATCAACCACCTTCCCCCTCCAGCAGAGTGTCTAGCAATCCTGCTCGGCTGCGCAGAGTGCATTGTCTTCGGCCTCGGCGGCCTCTCAAGCCCAGCCGACTATGCTCGCGGCTACGGCCTACCAATCGATGCTCCCACAGAAGAAGGCCAAGAATTGACGGACAACCAAAAGACGCAAAAGGCACTCGTAACAGCGCTGGCCGCTCGACACGTACAGAATGGAGTTTTGATCCTCACTCTGGGACTTTACACGAGGGAAAGAACTGCTTTGGGGTTTGCGGTGGCTTATGGAGTCATCTCGACTCTTGCGGATAGTTTTATTGTGAAGAGCTATGGGATTAATCATCTTGCTGGCGCGCATGTTATTGGGTTTTTGAATTCGCTGGTGGTTGGTGGGGCTTTGTTGTGTTGGCGACGGGATGATAAGCTTTGGTGAAGATGAGAGGGATGGTTATGTTAGATGGGAAATAATGTACAGCACCTTGTCGAGTCGAGAAAGGGTTCAGATGAATAGCGACGACTGAGCCTCTCTCTGTTGTGGAGGCGCAAATTATACGGGGAACATCTCCTGCAATCACACCAGTTGAAATGTGCCCTGCGGAGACGGCGTTCCGAGGAATGAAAATGATTTCGTGCTCTACGTACACCTTGTTACGTCGTTTGCTCATTTCTATCGTCTAGCGTTTCCATTCGTGAAACCCCTCTTTTCCCTCCACTGATCGTTTTCGATTATAACAACGATGAAGGCCTCTCGACGGCTCATATGATCCACCGGATGGAGGGTTGTCTAGACCTTCAACTCCGCGACTTGAGCAGTGGCCAGTTCCTTGGCGTACTTTTCAAGTGCTGGCTTCACCTTTGTGTTGACGAGCTTATCGACRATCTCAGGGGAGCGTCCGATGAACGTGGTTGGATCAAGAAGTGCTTCCAACTCGGGCAGCACAGACTCGAAAAAGGCGGTCTTCTTAATGCGCTCGATGAGGTCGTTGGGCTTGCCTTCCTGCTTGACGACCGCACCTGCCTGGTGTGAGAGCACACTGAAATGCACGTTAGCATGTGTATCAAAATTACCCAGGCACTCGCTCTGGAGTCACATACCGGATCTCTTCGTGAACGTCTTGTCTGGATGCACCCTTCTCGACCATGGCCATGATGACGTTTTCCGTAGCCATGAAAGGAAGTTCCTGGTCGATACGCTGCTGAATGACAGCCTTGTTGACAACGATTCCGTTGGAAATGTTGTTCAGCTATTTGATAGGGTTAGCGCACGCCCTCTCTTAAAGCTAGATGGAATTTGTTACCAGGATGAGACACGCATCCGCACACAGAAAGGACTCGGGAAGGGAGATACGGCGAATGGCAGAGTCATCCAAACTGCGTTCCAGCCATTGCGAGGCGTAGGTTTGCTCCGCGTCCGCGCTGTAGTTGCGCAGCTTTCGGCCCAATGAGCACAATCTCTCAGAGCGCATGGGGTTTCGCTTGTAGGCCATTGCGCTGGATCCAATCTGGTCGGCCTCGAATGGTTCTTCAAGCTCCTTGAACATGGCCAGATGTCTGATGTCACCGCCAATTCTCTCGCAGGCACATCCGAATGAGCTCAAAGCGTGAAGGATATCAACATCAATGAGACGAGAGTAGGTCTGACTGGTGGAGATGTCTGCCTCCTTGAATCCAGACTTCTCGGTAACGAGCTCGTCCAGTTTCTCGACAGCAGCGTGATCACCCTTGAAGATTGCCAAGAAACTGGCCTGAGTCCCTGTAGTTCCCTTGACACCACGGAAGGAGTGGACGATCTCGTCACGTTGAGCCTCGAGGTTGCGCAAGTTTCGGAGCAAGTCGGTGATCCACAGACTAGCCCGCTTTCCAACGGTGACCAGCTGGGCAGCTTGACCATGAGTGTATCCCAAGCATGGCAGGTCGCGATATTCGACTGCGAAGGCAGCTAGTCGTTGAATAACAGCCGCCAGCTTCGGGAGCACGAGATCGAGAGCATCGCGAAGGAAGATCTGAAGAATCGATCAGTTATTTGCGGAGGGAAGACTCAACCAAATGCAGAAGATCCCATTGATATCTAGACTTACAAGATCCGCGTTGTCGGTAACGTAGCTGCCTGGATTAGCATTGATCCGAGTAGGCAAGCACGATCGCAAACAGCTTACCATGAAGTGGCTCCCCAGTGAATAATTCCGGCGGCCGCTGGTGCAGCCAAACCGTACGTGTGGACGTGAGCCATTACATCGTGACGGCGACGCTTTTCTTCCACGGCTGCGGTTGCGAACTCCTCATCCTCGATACGAACATGGTCTTTCAGCTGCTTAATAGCGTCGTCGGAAATGTCAAGACCGAGTTCTTTTTCAGATTCCGCGAGATGGACCCATAGCTGTCTCCATGTGCTGAACCGATTGCGAGGAGAAAAGATATACTTCATCTCCGTCGAGCAATATCTCGAATTGAGAGGGCTTTGAAAATGTTAGCCTCTCGATGCCATAGTCTCGCCGCATCGGTCTGAGAGCCTCCAGCGCAGTAGAGTCCTTGTGGTCCCGCTGGGAAGCACATATACCGGCCTGTGATCCGCTCTCATTGAACAACATTTTTTTGGTGCGGGGTGAAATTTTTCCTGAGTGTGCATGAAAACAGTATGGTGTTGGGAACTCTTTGCTGGACGGGACACGCGACGAACATCACTCACTTCTGGTAGGTATTATTGTCGACAGACATCTTGGGCAGGCGTTTGAGGTATTATTTGTGCTTCTGGTACTGTGAAGACAGAACGACGACTTGAATGCTTCGAATTTACCTAGGCTGCGAAGAGCCTGATGCCCGCGCTAAAATTTGTGGGATTGGTTCCTTCAGTCATCATCCTAGTCATCCTCCATTGCTGCCGTGTTTCCCCCTTCATCCAACATCCTCCCAAGCCGCAACGCCATGCTCCCTGAGCTACCGCATCAAATTGCACTCCGAACGCTCCACTGTCGCGATCCAACTCTGACCTCCTCGCGAACTCCTGGTGCGGCCCCGAGCGAGCCTTCAGATCGGTCTCATGGTGTGATTATGCCGGCGTTCACAAGCTTTTGAGTGCTCAAACACCTCACTCATCAGGCACTTTGCACCACCATCGACAACGCACCAAGCAGGGAGCAGCTGGTAGGCTCTGCATGCTTATCATATCCATCCTTCAATCGTTTCGTTCCCTCATTTCCCTCATTTCCCTCCTGGTCTCACTTCTCAAATAGTGTCTTGATAGCCTGGGAGATGCTGACGTTGTTGAAGAGCCATCTATTGCTGTGACGACCGCAATCGGTGAAGGTCTGCCGCTGCGGGCGTGATTGCTCCGGCTTCCTGTCTGAAGTTGACCTTCTTCCCCACGATAGGCTTCTCACCGAACTGAGCGTCTTGGCCTCGCTTTGGGTGGAACTGTCGGTGCCGGACCTCTTGATCGAGAACTCCTTCTCGGACATGCTGGCGAGGTGTTGTGTTTTCATTGTGTGTCGCTTTCTCTTGATCGAGGGTTTGTTTATGAGACTCTGTGTGTTGATCTCTTTTGGATTGCTGGTTCGTCGGACTGATGAGATGGAAAGTTGCTGTCACGCAAGACAAAGATGGGAAAGGAGAGCGCCGTTACTTTTGTATCATTCCTCTGTGCTCATCTTAATTCTCTCATATGCACCCGTGCTCATGTGAGAGTTGCTAGCGTCAGCCAAGGGTCCTTTTACAGGTGACATCCATTGGCACGGTTCACTCATTAGGCACGTGAGAGTCATTCTGACTCTATTTGGCCTCCAAATGGATGCCTAGCGAAGCAGCTCCTCCCCGGGGGAACATCATTCCACATTAGTTTGCATTGAGATGGTACAATTGGTCAGCCCTACGGCAAGGCGTTGACGTTGATTCGACAGCAGAGCGCGAAGGATCGTCCAGGGATGCCGTACATCCGTTCGGCACGATAGACTCCGTGGGATTCGCCAGGATTGCGTGGATATCGACTTGGCGACATAACGCGCAGACTCGTGATGATTCCAACGGCACGCAAGACCCGAGGCATATTGCTGAAACTGACGTGGCCACTTGGCTGGAGTGAGCCTGTGCAGAGACTACGTCGTCTGGAGCTGATCGTCTAGGCTGCGAACCGGTGAGCTACGGTTTTGTGCGACTACACGGCCGCGGCCGATGTACACTCTATTCACGCTCTATGACATCGGCATCTCCGGATTATGCTAGGTCGAAGAACAGGAGTAGACCTCGAGAGGTGAGAAGGAAGTGTGCAGCCACTGCATGCATCTGCGAACTTCTCGTGGAGGCTGCACGCACATCGTGGTCTGTCTCAATTTGGTCGGTATCCTACACAATTCACCACCTTGAGCCACCGACATGACGAATGTGGGAAGAAGTTGACCTGCTTTTGCTATGGAAAGAATAGAGACCAATCTGGCTTTCGATGCCTCGCCTATCTGACCCCAGACTCCGATCATGTCTCCCTATCTGCGACTGCAAGGTCTAACCAATCTAATGACACGAATGAGCTTATCACCTCCCATACAGCTCCCACAGCGGATATCATCGGTGGTGCTTCGACATGGATCCCGCAAAGCTTACAGGCGAAGCAACAGCTTGTCGTGATGATTTCCCTCTAGCTAAGTCCAACTCTCTTGGTGTTGCCTTCTGCCAATACCGACTCATTGTACTTTGAGCTGAAGTCGAACATATGGCACAGCATAGCGGCCTACAAGTCTTGCCCCCTGGGGCGGGATATGGAATCGTCGTTGGAATCGGGGGAATCTTTGTATGACCATAACCCCTTGATGTTTGCCGCATTGCTAACGTATGTTGCAGGGTACGTTTGATGAAGGAAGAAACCACCTGCGTTAGAYACAAGTACTGATTACATCCTTCTATTCGCAGCGTTAATCATGCTTGGTATAACGTGGATGCAAAACCGATATGTAAGTCACCAACTTGCAGGTTGAGAGAAGTGTCAGTGTACTCAACGAATCCTCAGACCCGCTACTCCACAACTAAATCGGAGGAGTTCAACACGGCTTCTCGATCAGTAAAGCCCGGACTCATCGCTTCGGGCATCGTATCTTGTATGTGACATTAAAAAGACGAGATGTCATCCTCCGGCTGATTGACGACTGCAGCCTGGACATGGAGTGCGACTCTCTTGACAAGTTCGACATTCGCTTATTCCTACGGAGTCTGTGGGCCAATGTGGTATGGTGCAATGGGCACCCTTCAGATCCTCATGTTTGCTCTCATCGCCATCAAGATCAAAGCAAACGCTCCCGGAGCACATACATTCCCCGAGATTCTTCTCGCGAAGCACGGGAAACTCGCACACATAACGTAAGTCATCAATCGACAAGACGTTGTGTAGTAATGTGTTGACTTGTTTATCAAGGTACCTGTTCAATGGTCTAGCAACCAACATGCTGGTAGGAGCATGTCTGGTCCTAGGCGGCTCACAAGTCGTGGCAGCACTCACAGGCATGAATGTCTATGCCGCATGCTTTCTCATCCCGCTTGTTGTGGCAGTCTAC
Source organism: Ramularia collo-cygni (assembly GCF_900074925.1). Classification (NCBI taxonomy): domain Eukaryota; kingdom Fungi; phylum Ascomycota; class Dothideomycetes; order Mycosphaerellales; family Mycosphaerellaceae; genus Ramularia; species Ramularia collo-cygni. The sequence goes on along the minus strand of NW_019716273.1, from coordinate 130,807 downwards.
GTAATCGCAGGCGGTCTCCGATCGACGTTCATCGCCGACTACATCCATACCACGATATTGTTCATTGCGATCTTTGTCTTTGGTTTCCTGATGTATGCGACGAGCGATCTCGTCGGTTCCCCCGGAAAACTTTACGATCTCCTTGTTGAAGCATCAGAGAGAATGCCGATAGCTCACAACTCTGGTAATGGCTCCTATTTGGCATTTCGATCGGTAGATGGACTGGTCTTTGCGATCGATTTGCTGGCGGCGGGCTTCAGCACGGTTTGGCTCGATCAGGCTTACTGGCAGCGTGCGATTGCTTCCAAACCTGAGACCAGTGTTCGAGCCTACATTCTCGGGGGCGTTGCTTGGTATGGCATACCCTTTGGATTCGCGACAGCGATGGGTTTGGGCTGCGCAGCCCTGACAGGCCATGAGAGGTTTCCCACCTATCCTGATGCACTCTCAGCAGCGCAGGTGTCACAAGGACTCTCGTCTCCAGCGACTGCGATTGCCCTTCTTGGGACGGGTGGTGCGGTGTTGATGCTCATTCTTCTCTTCGTAAGCCTGGATTGTCGTAACAGCCACCTGCCGCTAGTGTTACTAATGCTTGGATAGATGGCGGTGACTTCAAGCACATCCGCTGAACTGATCGCTGTGAGCTGTAAGCAAGAACACACCCCTTTCATCGACATCGCTGACTCCCCCAGCTCTTTTGACCTTTGACGTCTACAAGACATACATCGCCCCAGACACCCCGCCTTCGAAACTCGTTCGAGTCTCTCACTACAGCATTGTCATCTACGCCATCGTCCTAGCCGCATTCTGCTGCATCCTCAACGCAGTCGGTCTCAGTCTCACATGGCTCCTGACCGTCCTAGCAATTATAGTAGGGGGAGCCGCTATGCCCGTAGGCCTCGCTTTACTTTGGCAACCCATGTCGACAGTGGCCGCAATCGCCTCTCCCTGGATCGGTCTCGCTTCGGGTCTGATTGCTTGGTTCGTAACGACCTGGAAGCGCTCTGGAAGGATTTCGGTGGCTACGACTGGCGATACTACAAACGCAGTCGCTGGTAATGTTGCTAGTCTGGCCGTTGGACTTTTGATGGCTGTGGTTCTCAGCTATACATTTCCGGCAAAATATGTCAGTACTGACGCTCGGCATATTGAGCGCAGTAACAAGATCCAAGGGATTGCGCCTCTGCAAGCTAATCAACCGAAAGTGGAAAGTCCTGGAGTGGTTCATGAAAGTGGTATGAGTTCTGTCGAAAAGAAACCAGTAGGGGAGGAGAAATTGCAGCCCGGAGAGCCACCCTCACCCACAGACGATGACATTGTCGGTTCTCTTGACACGGCAGAAAATACGCAGCCAATGGATTCACAAGAAGTGAAGAAAGGCGAGAAGCTGGCCTGGACAGCAAATATCATCTTCATTTCGATGGCTGTGATTCTTGTCCCATTCACGCTTTTCGGGACAGGATATGTGTACAGCAAATCCTTCTTTACAGGCTGGGTTGTGGTTTCATTCATCTGGATCTGGCTGAGCACGATGATTTGTGTCGTGTATCCGGTGGTGGAAAGCACGGGAGCTTTAGGGGAGATTAGTGTTGGGCTTTCGAAGGATGTGAAAGCTCTTGTCGGGGTGAGAAAGGAGAAGAAAGGCCATGATAGCAATGGGTGCTGAACGAGGGCGATGATGAATTTATGTCACAAATTGCTATCGCGCTATTAGCTACGCCGGAAGACTTCTCTTTCCCAGTTTATGGACACAGTAGACCATACCCGGCTCACATGTCTCTCACGGACGAGTGGTCTAATATAAGATCGAGAACACCCCATTCGCCAAGTTCCACTGTGCTCGGATCGTGTGCTGTAAGATGTAGCAAGACACAGCTCTAGAAACCAGTCCTTTCCCAAAAGTCATTCCTGTAGCATTACAGTCCTTCTGACACAGATGGCAAACTCCAAGAGAAGGTAAGATACGCCTGCACACGCACTGCTGACCTAGACCACGATCTGATCCAAGGAAAACGCAATTAGAATCGACCTCGGAGCGGGTAATTCCTCCATCCATTTTCGAGCTCTCCGGATTCCAGATCTCTGGCTTCTCACAGCCGACTCATCATAGTCAAAGCCGTGGTAGGCTGACGAAGCACTGATAAGTCTTACTCATCATCGCCCAGCTTGCCTTTGCCATCAGGGGCGGGAGGCAGCTCACCTTTGTTCCACCGGTGTGGTAACATTCAGGTACCTGTGGGCGTACGACAGAATGTCGCGGCGCAAGTCGATCATCGTGAATGCTGGTATCTGCATACTCTTGACATCCCCTTGAATCGCGGTTGAAAGCATAAAATCTTTCTCAAATGCCACGATGTTCATCCGCACATCTTCTACATCTTTCTTATTGAGGTGGACTTCCACGTCGTTGACTTCTTCTCCCCACTTTCCAGAAGCATTGTCGAGTGTTGGTTTCGGACTCCGTACGTTGTTGAATTCCAGATGCTTCAACCAAGGTGCGAGGAGTGCTTCTCCGGCAAGCTTGATGTAGGCTTCCTTGTAGCAAAAATAGGTATAGAAACGGCGGAGCTTCGAATCGATAATCGCTCTCGAGTCGAACGACACGTTCTTTCCGGCGATGGTCCTCAGGGCTATGTTCTTGTTACGATGCGTGCACCTGTCGTGTCGGCCAATGTCCTCTTTGCTCAGGATTGATCCATCATCGAGCGGAACATAGTCGACATCATACTTCATACTGAACCTCTCCTCATCGCTGAAGACAAAGTCGTAAATGTCCACCCAGCCATTTATGCCCTCGGCGTCGATCGTCCGGTAGTCGTCCCGCTCATTCACACAGACTATGTCCACGCCAACCATGACATCTGACTCAAAAGTCTCTTTATCCGGACTGCCCAGACTGCCCTCAATTCCACCGCCCGCGTCATACTTTCGCCGTGTATTGCCGTTCCATCCTACGAGGGCAACCAAGCCTGCCTGGTGTGATACGTTGAAGTCAATGCCCTCGATTGGTCGTCCCTGCCCGTCGACAGCACAAGGCTTCCCRTGCTTCTGGTCTCCCTTTCTCGCCAACACCACGTCCTTCCAGGGGATATCCAAAGTCTTGGAGATGTAAAGACGCTTGATCAGTGCACTTGCCAGGCTCATCCGAGCATCTTGGATGAACATCTTGGTGGATATGGCCTTTTGTTCCTGCATGGATATGAGAGACATTGCCTCTGTTGCTCCTGGAGCCGACCAAATGTCCTTGCCAGGCCATAGAGTGCGCGTGTCTACCAGCCAACAGCTAATCTCGCCATTGCTCGCTTCCGGCATAGTGGAATCGGCGGTTGCGGAGTTTGAGGTGAAGGCATTTGCGATGCCGTGCATGAGGTTCGTGATACTCTCGTAGCCGGTGTTGACTGACAGTGGCTGAGGGAGGTCCTTCGACAAGGCCCTCTTCCGCTCGGTAGCGATTCCCGAAGWCATACTTTGGCTGGCGTGAGGTTCCCGGGATGCTTCTTGCGGTGGCTAGCTAGCTGCTACCCATTACTCGGGGTGTTTCAACGGAACAGGAAACGGGAATGGAGCAAGCAAGGTAGGAGAGAGAAGAGCAGAATAGCAAGCGTTACCTCCTCGTTCCGGTGGCTGATAACGAGTGGATAAGGTAAGTAGGTAGCATCAGAGGATCGGAGGAGAGGCGGGCAGGGCGAGAGACGGACGATTCCCCACACAATCCAACGGGCTGGTGAGCTATCTATAAATGTCCGATCAACACCGAAGAGGGTTTGATGAGAAGTCAGCCTCGTTGATCAGGCTGTCATTTCTGAACTCGTGTAGGATCAGAGGGAGGGGACTCGATCCGCTCCTCATGCAGTCAGCCTCCATATCTGCCTTACCAGGTGTGTATGTGTGTGTTGATGTATTGCACAGCCATTTGTTTCCCTCCGCGATTAGAAAGCGTTATCGCAGCGATCCATGTCCGTGCTCTCGGCAAACGGCATTGCCACGTGCAAATCTGCTTCTGGGACTTTGCATCATGTCATTGATGAAGGCGTTTGGGAAGTCAGCCACATTTTACGATTCTCGATTTGCGATCCCTTCATGGACAACTGAAGTGAAGAATCCGAAGGAAGGAAGATTCAGCTGCATTTGCATAGCCGACAGCACTTTATTGGCTTTGCTCTGACTCACTCACATCGGGCTAGTGTAGTCATACCCATCATTGGAATTCCGACACTTCGGCATCAGCTGCAAATCCTCCAGGAATGCGCCGACAGCGATGATCAAACTCACCGTGGGCGTCCTTGCCCTCCAAGGAGCGTTTATCGAACACATCAAACTGCTGCAGCAAGCCGCGGCACTTCTACAAGCCGACCCGGAACGAAAGGATCAGAGCTTTCAAATCAAATGCATTGAAGTCAGGACCACAGCCCAGCTGGAAACGTGCGATGCTTTGGTTCTACCAGGAGGCGAGAGCACTGCTATCTCTCTCATTGCTGAGCGAACTGGAATTCTGGAACCACTGCGAGAATTTGTCAAGGTGCTCAGAAAGCCTGTCTGGGGAACTTGTGCCGGCTTGATTCTTCTTGCGGAGAGCGCAAACAAGTCGAAGTTGACTGGACAGGAACTCATCGGCGGGTTGGATGTAAGAGTGCAGAGGAACTACTTTGGTCGACAGGTGGAGAGTTTCGAAGCAGAGTTGGACTTGCCGTTTCTAGGAAGTGGGAAGCCTTTCCATTCAGTTTTCATCAGAGCCCCAGTGGTCGAAAAGGTGCTGCCGTTATCCACGAGACTGGTGGAGGCCGAAGGCACAGTATCGGCTCCACCACGGAGAGAGACCACGGCGCCGGTAGAGATTCTGGGCCGTCTACCTGGTCGAGCCAAAGCTATTCGTGATAAGGCCACGACGGCAGAAGAGCTCGGCGAGGATGGCGACATCATTGCTGTCAAGCAGGGCAATGTCTTTGGAACTGCCTTCCATCCAGAGCTGACTGGTGACCCGCGTATCCACGCTTGGTGGTTGCTGGAGGTCGCGAGACTGAAGACGGAGACGRTGTAAGGTCAAAGAAAGGCCTTCTGTTTGCACTCACAGCAAAATCGACCTAGACAGGACGGCACGTCGTCGTTCGGCCGCGAGGCCACTTGCATATGGCGTAGAGTAGACCAAAGCTACCGCAGGGTATCATCACCTGTGTCCATTTCCCACAAAACGCCGTAACACGCTGAAGTCAACACCACTCCCTTTAAGCCCGTCCGTATTCATCCGCGTATCTGTCTTGCTCGGCCGCCCTGCCATACCCTCCGCGACCGGGATCGAATTCATCCCGATACTCGTCTCTCACTTGCCCACCGCTCTTCCCTCTGCCGTACTGCCGTCCCTCACTGAAGCCCTCATCCAGATCCGTGCGAATGATGCGCTCATCCAGCTTCGTGCCACCCACGTATTTCAGACAGTCCAGCGCATCCTGGTGTGTGTAGTACTCCACAAAGCAGAACCCGCAGGGTGTCTTGGAGAAGCGATCCAGACCCATGACCAACCGCTTGATCTCGCCGCAGGTGCTGAAGAGCGAGTGAATCTGCTCTTCGGTGGTGTAAAAAGATAGGTTGCCGACGTAGAGCGTCGTCGCTKCGGATAGCTTTTCTTCGAGATCTGGGGAGGGCGCGCGGGTGGTACCGGCTGGTGGATCGTCGTGACGCTTGCGCTTCTTGTACTGCGAGGTGTGTGTGAGTGAGGGCATTGATGGGCATTGCAATCGAGGAGGACGTACCTTGCTCATGGCGTACGATGACGGCTTGTCCAGTCTGTCGACCGTATTTCTCAGCTGCACGGACGGCATGTTAGTTGGGTACTGCGCGGATGCAGCAATGTGAATGTGAATGTGRTTGTTTGGAWGAAGGTGCTTTGACGGAAGGTAGTTCTATAGCTGGAGACCTTAGTTTGAAGGGCCAAAGCTTCTTTCACGCGCTGGCAAATCTAAACGCGATTCACCAACCCGCCTCGTCTGCATCACATCACCACCATGAGCTCCGCTTAGCCGCACGTGTTGACCATTGATCGATTGAAACAATGCCCACTATCATCGCACGGCAGCCTGCATGGCTGGATCGCAATACACCTGCCTTCGACTTCTTCCAAACCGGCCAGACAGGACAAAACGCTGGCGATCGAGACAGATATGCACCGTCGAGGAAGATTGCACACAGGGGAACGGAGATATTCGCTGTCGTAGGGAAYGAACTCAGGTGGAGTGACTTGAGTTTGTTGAAAGATGCCGGTAGCAGTAGCAGCGGCGGGAGAGACCAACAACCAGCGTACAAGGTATGGCACGGCAGTCCTACTTTATTGAGAACAGCTTGGAATGGGAAACATGCTAAGATGTACCTCTAGGTCTTGAAAACACCGGCATACAATGCCATTCAACAAGTGACCATATCGCCCTCGGGAGATCTCCTCGCAGTTCTGACCTCCCACACGTGCCATGTCTGTGTTATTCCTTCGCATGAGCATCTCAGCTTCCAGGACCAGCAGCCGCTGAAGTTRCGCTCCTTCCAGCTTGGTCCGACCGCTCATGTCGTTGATCAGGCGCCATTAGTGAGCGCCATCTGGCACCCGCTCTCGCCTTCTGGCAATGGTCTGGTCACCGTAACCAAGGATGCGGGAGTCCGCTTGTGGGAGCTGGACATTAACAATCGAAGCTCCTTCAACGAGCCCGCGTTAGCTGTGGATCTCAAGAAACTAAGCAATGCCTCGACTGTCCGCGAGGACTTCAGCGCCAGCAAGTATGGAGTCAACAAGGGTTATTCTGCAGACGATGTGGAGATGCAGGTGGCAGGCAGCTGTTTTGGAGGAACCGGCGCAGAAGATGAAGATGGTTGGTCAAGCATGACGCTCTGGATCGCCATGACCGAAGGCGATGTCTACGCGCTGTGTCCATTCTTGCCCGCGAAATTCTGGGCTCCTGCGTCTCTTCTGCCCACTCTGAGCACCAGCATCGTTGCAAAGACGAAAGTCTTGGATCAAGATCGACAGGTCTCGGAGCTGGAGCGACGCATTGCGCACCAGCAAAGTAATTGGCTCGCGGACCTCGATGAACAAGACCCCACCACCATCCCCGGAGACACAAACAACATGGACGTTTTCTCCCGCCCCGAACGACCAGGCGCGGTGCCGAGATTGCAAGGTCCATTCCAGCTGACACCCGATGCGGATTTCGGAGAGATAACAGACATTCATGTCATCGCGCCAAAGCTCAACGATGAGGATCTTTTCGACGATGAAGATGATTACGCGGAGCTAGGGCTTGATGAGGGTCTAAGCGTGGGAATCATCTGCTTGGCAACGGAGACGAGCAAAGTGCATGTCTGCTTGAATACCGAGGGCGTTGAGGCGGAGTGGCTTCCTTCCAGACGATCACGAACACACCTGCCGCAGGACGAAGACGACGTCAAGGAACTCCTGCTTTTCGAGACGATTGATCTTGCACACGGCGATCAAGCCTCAGCTGGACAATCGTGGCCGACCTTCACGGCATCGCCTGCGGATCGCTACGAGCTATTCACCGCACAACCTTCTGGGGTATACGCCATCTCCTTAAGGTCGTGGATAGGGGACCTCGAGAACGAACTTTCGGCGCCACAAGTAGATTCCACCAAAGGTATTGCGTTCAGACTAGGCGTCTTTCTCGAGTCCGCCAGCTCGATTGTCGAGACTATTCTGCAATTTGCCGAGCCGCAGCAGGATTTCAATGCCGCTCTTGCCATCCTGTCCCAGTACTCTGATCCCGGTTTCGTTGTGTTGACTACCGCTTCAAGCAAACCATTGGTAGCTATACTGGATGTTCCGACTGGAGGGGCCCAACCTTTTGCACCGGAGGCCGTCACATCAACTCGTCCCGTCACGAACCTAGAATCGCGAGCACCCTACCAGCCGGACGACATCTTCTTCCGACCGTCCGGTYTTCCCGCACAACTTGAAGCCTGGCGCCGGGAGAGCGCGACTGGGTCCGCTGGAGACGTCAAGGGGCAGATAAGGTTCTCCCCGTACACTCTCCAAAAGGTTACGGAAGCTCACCGCATCCTCAGCAGTGAAACATACGCACTCGGTATTGTTGTTGGAGATCTCTTCAGACGCTGCGAAAGAATGGTGAACGAAATGAGAGCTCAAATCGAGAAGGTCCGGGAGCTTTCCAATCGTGTCAACAGCGTCACTGGCGAGGATGAATTTCCTGAGCAGAGAGCCGGCCAGCCCGAGCTGATTCGCGGCGGGAGGTATAGAATGCAAGCGCGAATCGAACAAAGACAGGCGAAGACGGAGGAACTCAAGGAACGAGTGGGGAGGTTGCGAAGCAAGATGCGAGGACTGTCAGGGAAAGAGCTTTCAGCGAAAGAAGAGGCGTTCCTGCAGGAAGTGGAGAGATTGCAGAGAAGCGTTCTCCCCCCCGCAAAATCGACGACGCCGGAGGGGTCACTACATATGGGCGACAGCGAGCCTACGGATTCCCTGGTGCTAGAGGGAGATCAGGAGTCGATCGTGGCGCGATTCACGGCTGTACAGCAGGTCTATAAGCAGCTCGCAGCGCAGGCGGCCGCGGTGCAGAGAAAATTGGACGCCACAGCTGGCTCTGAACGCCGATCGACATCTTCGAATTCGCAGCCTGATTTCCGGCAGCGAAAGCTTGATAATGTTTGGATGCTTTTGGAGAGGGAGACGGCTTTGGTTGATGCTGTAAGCGAAAGGTTGGAGAAATTGAAGATGGCCGCTATGTAATCGATTACCTCTGATAGCAAGGCGCTATTGGCGTTCTTGAAGTAGATTGTTCGATTGAAACAAGGTCCAACGATACCTTATGTTCTGAGAACTYTTGCACCGTCATTCTACTCCAGGGACCGGTCATGTAGTTACGTGTAACTCACAGCTGATGAACAGTGTTGCCCACGGATAGGCTGGTACTGGCACCGTTCGTCTCGGCTACGCGGCCAATGATTACCATTACTAGGTATTGCTACAAACGACTAGGTCGAACAAGCCTGCAGTATATGTACATCCGCCCTGTTTATGCCACAAGCCCTTGCTCTATACCGCCCGCGACAGGGACATTGGCGTTTTTCCCATGCACTCCTATAAACTCCCCGACACACCCCTCTGGCCGAGAACTACAACCTCTCGTAGTCCAAATCCTCAGTTTGGGCGACATACTCTGCAGTCTCTTGATCGAAATCATCAAACAATCTTGTACAACCGGATGCAAGTGAAAATGATTTCTTGTATGAAAACAGCAATCCCCAGCGAAAAGATTATCCCCGATTACATATCCCACATGATCCTGTGAACGACCTGGTAAATGAATGACTTGGATTCGTAGACTTCCTGCGCCCAAGACCTCGCCGTCTACGAAACGTCCATCGAATTCTCCAGTCCAGAATTTATTCTTGATCCCATATTTTCGAGCATGAATGCGTTGGACGATTCGTAGACTCTTCTGGACGGCTACTCGAGGAGCGCGGCCGCGTTTTTCTAGGAGTTGATTGCGAAGGTACCATGCTGCCGATGGGTATTCTTCGTGTGCGTTGGTCTCCAGGACGTGGTCGACGGTATAGTTGTTGGAGTGGACGATCTCAAGTATCAAATCTGGAACTGTAGATGCAATGGCCCCGGTGTGATCTCTGGACAAGAGAGGATCAATGATGATGGCGTGGCCGGACGCCCGGTCTGCTATGATGTAGCACCATGTGGAATTCGCGGGCGAGAAGATGCAGTGGACTTTTGGCTGTTGGACATTGTTATCGACGGCGATTTCCATCTGGTTGGGTCTGACGTGGAATGTATTAGAACTGGTGATATAGGCCCGCAKAGCCGTCGTTGTAGTTTCTTGCAGTGAATGACTTGATGTTTGATGTTCCCTCACAACATCGTCCGGGCATTGCCTCAGAGATAACTAGGTCGATATTTCTCGTCATCCTGTAATCGCCGACCTTGGGCTCGCCCGCACGGGGGTGTAGTACCGCAAAAGTGACGGTGAGACAGGTTTCCAGGCGTATTTGACAGGCATCAGTGTCTGCGGCAGAATGCCGTGATGAGCAAGCCGCGAATGTATCGTCTTGCGTGTGCGAAGAAACCCTGACATTTCATGCCATCACAGGGAAGACCTGCGACGTTACAGGAGTTTATTCCAACACAGACGGGCGTGTGGTACATCGCAGACGGAAAGGTGAAACCTTAGAGTCGCCGACCTGAAATCCAGACCTCGCCGACGTTTCATAGCCAGATCCCCGGATATCATGGATCGCACATCAATCAAGAAAGCCAGTGAGACATGCCGGGCTTCCTTGAGAACTGCCGACCACCTGAAATTGTTGTTACGGTATATTCAATCCCGATCCCAAGACTGAACCCGACTTTGAACGTCCCAGGATGCCGCTCTTTGCATCTCGAACATATATGACAGGCCCGAGGCGAAAGCGGTGCGTCTACCGGCACTGCTCGCATTGGCCTGTCCGCTGCTAGGAGAACAGAAATATTTCGGCTCTGAGGCATACGGAGAGACCGTACACAGCGGAAACCTCTCTCCGGGAACTCCCTCAATCGCGAGTGCACAACTATGTATRAGCGCTGACTCTTGAGCTCGATTCCTATAGTATTTTGCTCGCCAGCCCTAGAGGCGCAATCAACTGGCGCTGAAACCACTTCGTTAGGGCACATGGCCAATCCATGTCTCGGTACATTGGGTGACAAGTCAATAAGTGTCTCTACGAAGAGTGTTTGGTTGTCGAAAGCCAAACTAGCTAGCATGCCATTCTCGCTGGGCACAAACCTTCATGAAACGGATAGGAGTGTGCTGCTTGTGGTGTCTCGAAGGCGGACTGAGCGGGTTCGTGGAAATTTGCGAAACCAACCTTGTCTTGGGATAGGGACGCCCACATCAAACGAAATCATACCCTACGTAGCCTTGGAGGCTGCAATGTCCAGGTCTTGTACACATCCAAGCGCATACCGAAATCGATGAGATAGCGGAGAGATGGAAAGAGTGTATGAAATCTAACCCTTACTGGTCGCGAGCCAGCGTGATGAGCTTCCTGGATGGCTCATCTACAATCTAAACATCCGAATCGACCTCAGCTGAGCTCTTCCATCGCACGTCAAGCGTTTGGGTCGGCATGCGCCCAGCACTCTGAGCCTTCAAGGTTGTGTGCAAGCTCCTCTGTTGGAACAGGACCATAGACCCTTGTTCATGCATAGCCAGGTCAAGAATATCCTTTTCGTCGAAAATGCTCGATACACTGGCACCGTTCTTACCTGTAGCTGGCTTGCGTGGAAGGAAATACGCTGGGTCGGCATGGTGGTCCAAGGTTTCGGTCAAACTGAGCGACATGATCGCGTTCTCCAGCCCAGCATAAATATACGGGGAACAAGACGATGGCGAAGCAAGCGAGTACACARAGGATTCGGCAGCACGACTGCGACCACGACCCCAATTTGTGCCCTGGCCTCCTCCCTTTGTTCGCAAATAGAGGTTGAAGTCGTTGTCTGGGGAGGGTTTGGAATCTTTGTAGGAAAGATTGGGAACATCGTAGCACTTTGCGCCCATGCGGAGGTCAAAGATCTTGAGCAGATTGTGCCTTCCCGTTCCAACGACCATCTTTTCATGACCTCGCGGAAGAATACTATAGATAGGACTGTCATCGCTTGGGTCGACAAAGCGAGCCTGACTCTCGCGACTTGAGCGCAGGTCATGTAAGCGAACAATGCCATCGTAAGCCCCAGAAAGGAACACGCTACCAGAGATTGAAGGAGACAGAGGCTCAATTGTGTAGACAGAGGATGTTGGTGGCTTGAATGTTTCCACACTGTCAAGCTCGCGAGTGTCATTTTCAAGCGCAAACTTTCGCAGTGGATCCCTCATGATGCCCGACGGTGTAATGGAGAATATCTGAATCGGTTGAGCCGATGGTCCTACCCCGACTGCAAGTGTCGAGGGTGAGAAAAACTTCGTGGACCAAATACGTTGCGAGGTAGGATGACCATCTGCTCGTAAGACGGGCTTCAAGTCCACTTGGCTAGAGGGAGATGTTTTGGCCTTCTGGTCGTCCACCCGATACAAAGCGAGACTGGACTCCCCCAGGCTAGCGGCGAGCAGCGTRGGCTCAGTCTCATCTTGTAGCAGACTACTTGAACGGACAGGCATACCTTGGGTGGTGAAGTATGTAATCTTCGCATCGTCAACTGAAGAAGTGGCCCGTGGCAAACAAGTCATCTGCAAATCTCCATTTGCGGTGCCGGTGATCACATCGAGAGTACTCGCTGCCAAGTTTTTCGGACGCACAAGATGCAGGCAAGTGACATCGTCTCTGCCCTCATATGCAGAAAGTGGTCTATATGTGGTCCATCTCGAGGAAATTCCACCAGCCGCTGTCCTCGTCGTTTGTCTCAGGCAGATCTGTGCGCCCGCGCTGAAGGCGAGCACCTCTTCTCTGTCACGCCACGTCTGCCCGACTTCATCGTACACGTCGATATGGGGAGTAAATCCAATCGTTTGACCATGAGGCCGCTTCCATCTTTCAATGTTTCTTCTGCCCGGGAACGCGGTGATTTCGCCGGCCGGTTCGATGCATTTTGCCACGAATGCTCGCTTGTCCAATGCTCGGGATAAACTTGTTAGGGTGCGTGTTGTCTCCTTGAATGAAGGTGACTCCGGAGGGCAGATCGTAGGGAACCGGCGTCTAGCGAAGCTCTTCCAGGCCTCTTCGTTCACGAAATCTCGCAGCTTCTTGCTTGTACGTCCAAGACAAGCTATCGAGGCGGCTTCCCTCAAGTGATCGGTGACATGGAGTAGAAGCTCGGGTGGCAGATCGCTGAGCGCCGTGGGAGCCATGATTGTTGATGCTTCAGTAGAAGCGCAAATGTGACATCGAGCTACGAAGCAGAAGAGTCATAGAATAATGATGAAAGTGATAAGCTTTGGCTTCCGTTTGGAGCTTGCGGGGGAAAGAACAGACGAGCCGAGTGCAGGCAACGTAGGGCTGAAGAACGTCACATGGAGTACACGAGAGACACACATCATTCATCGCTTTATCATCTAGTAGCATTTTAGACCCAATCATCCATCCATGATTTTCATCTCCTCTACATCTTCCGCTCTTAAGCCCACATGGCCCTGAACTTGAAGTTGAACTCAGCCTGCAGCTTCTGGAACGCCTTTAGCACCGTCTTCAGGCCCTCGTTACCGTCCCCATCCCAAGCAGCCATCTCCTGTGCCTGGATCTCAGCCTCCTCATCGAGCTTCTTCCTCGTTTCGGCTGCCGCAGCATCTTCCTCCTCGCCCGCAAGATCCTCCCAGCTGTCGGCATTCTTCGCCTGCTTCTTGGTAGGCGCGGCTGGTGTCTTGGCGTTACGCTCCGCCAGTACAACGCCAGAGTCCGCCGCGCTTGGGCCTGAGATGTCGGATTGTGTCTCGGCCTCAACAGCGGCCACCTTGTCGTCCTCGGCTTCCTCGTGCGCATCCATGCCACCCATGACTTCGAGCATGTCCATGTCGGTGCCATCGGCCAATTTCATGAAGTTGAGCAAACCTGATCGCTAGTGTTAGTAGAAGTCGAGATACATGTCGAATCATTTTTGACTTACTGGTGATGATCGTGGCGAGGACCATGGAGAAGTCGTTCAGCAGAAACCAGATGTCAGCACGACGAATGCCGTTGGCACGCTCGATTGTGAACACATCACCGTGCTTGAAGAAGTCTACGAGTCTATTAGTTGTGCAGCTCTGAGAATGGTTGGATTGTTACTCACCAAGTAGGTAGGCGTTCAACGGCACATCCATCTCTTCAGAGGTCGGCAATGATGGAACCACTGCCTCTTCGAGGAAGACACCATCCCGAACACTTGAACACAAGTCATGGATGTTACTGAAGTCATCGCCATGGCCAGAGAGGCCGACAAAAGATGAACGAATGCGAGTCGCCGGCAGAGAATTGACATCACCGGCAACGTTCGAACCATCTGCGCCGGCCTGTATCCCGGAAAGAGGAAGCTTCCGATCGTCTCCAGTGATATGTTGGTTCACGAAAGTCTCGACGTAGGCCTTGTAAACATCCAGAGTCTGCTTATTGTGGTCGCGCAAAATCTTTGACGCTGCCTTGGGCATCGGCGGGAGGAATACCAGTGACGAAGATGGCTTGACAACAGTTTCACGGTACTCGGCATCGGCCTGTCTGCACAAAGCGCGATTGAACAAGTGTGACATTACCAGCATCAGCGTCTCGAGTGTATCCTTCTCGTTGGTGTTGATGCGAGCGCATGTCTCGTGGAAGAAACCCTCCTTGAGCAGCGCGTGGAAGGCGAATGACGAGTTCTCTGTGTAGTAGAGGTGGCTGACCAGCCCAGCGAAGTTCAATGGGGCTCCATCGGCACCAAGTAAGTGCTGTCGTCGTAGATACTCGATGGAGAACCGCAGGTGGTGCATCGTCTGGTCCTTGAAGCTCGGTCCGCCCATGTACAGACGTGGCTGGGAGAGCAGCGCATTGATGGCGCTAACTGAATACTTCGAACTGTTCGAGTCGTTAAGCAGCGTGAACAGACGGAGTACCAATGTCGTGGTCAGCGGGAAATGTCCGTTCAAGTCAGGAAGTCTAGAGCTGATGAGCCTGCAGACCTTCTGCCTCGAAACACCCTGGAAAACAACATTTCCGAGCAAATCAAATCCACGACGGCCGGCACGACCAGCACACTGCCTGTAGTTAAGCGCCGTTAAGAAGACCGAGTCTCCAGAAAAGACCACAGTCTTACATGGCATGTTGATACCGAGCGCGAGAGTACCGGTGGCAAAGATGACACGCAGGAAGCCCATGCGGAACAGGATCTCGACAACCTGGCGGTACTTTCGGTTCATACCGGCGTGATGGACTCCGATACCACGGCCGAGAGCATCAATGAGGAATTGGGGAACCTGTCGGCGCCACAGCTGTCGGATGTAGATTTCCAGCTCAGACTTCTGCACCTTTGCATAGTCCGCGAAGTGATAGCCCTCGACTGGCGCCTCTGGATCGAAGGATTCCCACTTCGTATCTTCGCCTCCAGCAGATTCGCGCTGGAGATCGAGTTTCGAAGCCTTGTCGTCTTCGCCATCATCGTCATCGCCCTTGGACTTCTTGGATGGCTTCTTTTGTGCCGCTTTTGAGGCTCGGGAAGTGGCTTTGGCCTTCAGCTCTTTCCACTCCTCAAACTTCTCAAGAGTCTTTTCCCACTTGGTCCCGCTCTTTTTCTGCTTGGTTTCAGCCTCCTGAAGTTGATCAACCACGGCCTTGTAGATCTTCTCACACATGTGTCGATCGTAGTTGAAGCAGATTGCTGGTAGCGCGTCCTGTTCCTGGAGTCGACACAGCATTGGGAGGGTTGACTTGAGGAGGTCTCCCGTGACTTCCTTACCAGGTTTGTTGGTATTGCCAACGGCCGTCGTGTACAATTCTTCATGATCGTCGTTCCTGAAGCTGCCCTCGAGTTCAGCCAGCAACGAATCGAATGGCGACTTGATGTCATCGAGCCACTGTTGGAGAAGCACCTTCAGTTCCTTCTCCCACTTCAGGATGTCGACCTTCCGAGAAACATCTGGAAGCATCTTGTCTGGTCCTAATGCGGCCGACACAGGGAAGTCCTCAGTCTGGACCTTCTTCATAGCATTGTAGAGATACAAGCAGTCTCTAGCCTCGAGTGCAAGATCTTCAGGAATGCCTCGACTCTTATCAACAAGTCCAGCGACTGGATGTACGTAGTTGAAGCCTTTGAGACCTTCAAGGCCAAGAGACCCAAACGCAGACTTGCCTGGGACGCCCTGGAAGTCGAAGCGCTTCGGTTCCAGATAGAAGTATTTCCGCAGATCCGAATAACGGTATGGGTGTTGGACGGTGATGAGCTTCTTGCCAATTGCTTCTTGCGTGGTCGCCAGCCATCCACTGAATTCGCCAGGGTTACCAACAGTGGCAGACAAGGCGATGATGGGGCAAGGGGCCATCAGTAACAGCTGCTCCCAGACCACACCATCTTCAGCATTTCCAATGGAATGAATTTCATCGAAGATGATTCTTCGAACTCTGCTTGACCACGAATTCGCGTTGGATGGTGCGAGAAGCATGATCTGGAGCACGTGTGGCACAGTGACCAACACCTGACATCCGTTCGGGCTGTTGATACGGTAGTCGCGAGTGTGGATTGCCCAGACTGACTTTCCGCCGTACTTGRACTTTTTGCTGTAGCGAGCTTGAATTTCTGCGGCAATCTGGTTGACCAGTGCCTTCGTAGGCGCCACATAGACCAGAACGCCGTCATCGTCGGCTTCAAGAACCTTTCGCATCGCATAAAAGGAGATGAATGTCTTACCCGAGGATGTAGGTGCAACGACGAAAACACTCTGATCTGCGTCGATGGTGTCGAGAACTTTTCGCTGCCATCCATCAGGCTGGAAGTCCACTCGAGGGTCTGGCTGCGAGTCAAACGATCTCTCAAGATAAGGACCGCACTGAAGGAGCTGGAAGTCCTTGGACGACAGCCCGATCGACAGAGATTCCACCTTGGTTGGCAGGGCAAATGTAAATGCCAGCTTTCGGTCTGCCGCGGCCTCTGTAGTGGGRGGCATCGGCGGTAGGTTCAGCGCCTTGACGGTTTGGTCGAGAGATTTGATAATCGTCTTCGTAAGTGGTCCACGCTGGGCAATGCTTCGGGTGTGAGACCAGATGAGGGCTGCGACTTGAATGCGGTTCGCCTGTTCTTTCTGGCGACAAGCGGCGATCCAGTATTGCAAAAGACAGCTGAGCAGGTACAATTCGCATTCAGGACCAACCACCTCCTTATACTCAGGCTTGAGGTTGGTGAGGTAATCTTTGGCCTTGCGGTATCGGGTTCGGGGATCCACATCTGCCTCGAAGCCTTTGCATGCAACCTGCCATGCGCCGGCAATCTTGTCACCTGCACTCTCATCCTTCTTAGCTTTGTTGGCTGCGATTTGATTCAGCATGGCCTGCTTTCCGGCATCTGCGAGATGGTTAGCGACGTCCTCAACAGTTGAAAGAAGATAGATGCGCACTCTTAGCAGCAGTCTTGCCACCGCCACCCTTTTTGGCACCAGGTTTGCCTTTACTCTGAGTAGATGCCCCGCTGTCGGATGCATCCGAGTCGGCTGGCGATGATGGTACATTCGCCTTTGCCTGAGTTGACTGACGCGGTATGCCAACGATGATGCTCTCTGGTTCCAAGCTCTTACCAACTGCGTTGGTCAATGACGCTGCATATGTTCGCATTTCGGCCATGAAAAGCTGATTGCGCTTGGCAGCCTTGGAGGCTTCTCTGATCTCCTTGGGAGTCAGAGGAGCCTTCACAATCAATGGCTTCTTGGCGTTGTGCCAATGTGTCACCYCTTGGAAGATTTTGCGCGATGTCAAGCTGCGCTCACCACCAGCGGCCTCATCGACCTCGATATGGATGGACTGAAGGTGCTTGTCGAACACCTTGTTGGAAAATGGTAGGACCGCGAGATCATCTTGGGGACCCTTTTCGTTGGTGGTGCTTGAGTCGGATGCAGATGATACCGTGCCCCCCGATGCATCTTCGAAGCTGATACCGTCTGTAGTCGCCAGAACCTCCACCGCCTTCACAAGCTCATCGAAGACTGCTTTAGTCTCGTTGCTTACTTTGGGGTGAGACTCAATGGTCTGCAATAGCAAACGACCATCGACAAAGTCCATGATATCGCATCCAGCAGTGCTTCCGGATAGGGAAGAAGCCCAGGATGGACTGTTGAGGATCGATTCAGCTGTGGATGAAACTGCGTTCATCAGGGCCTGGGCACCCTGGACACCGGCGGACGCCTCAACGCGTCGCGCGGTCAGAGGCAGCGTGGTGAGCAACGCTTGGTGTAGCAGGAAAGCTGCGCACAAGCGCGCCTTTTGCTGCACGTCTGAAGCGGATGCACTCAGGAGCTTGACAACAGTGACGACCGCCAGGATCTGCCTCTCGGTGAGGCTTGACGGGTCAAGCTTCTGAAGCTGCGCAGATACATCCTGAGCGGGCACAGAGCCGGCTCTTGATGTGAATGTGGTCTCTGATGTCACACCCGGGGCTCTGTTGCGAGCTTCAAGGACCATGGTCATGACCTTGGCGTCTAGCCATTCAAGCCCATTAAGCAAGCTGACATTGAAACCACGATCAATGAACGAGAGTATCATCTCCCTGAACGGCACTCGGTTCGGGCTGGGAGCAGGGGCCTTGGAATCCCCATTTGCGTGTCGATCCTCCTGAATGAGGTTCGAGTTGTGGTTGTTTGCCAAAGCTCCATCGTGTGCCATGATGAAGTAAGGTGAGGTAGTCTGGAGATGCTTGGAGAACTCAGATGAGTCCCATGCCTCGAAAACATCAACATGGATGCTGGGATGCGATTTTGCGAGGTTCTGCTGGAGGTGGCGAATAATGGCCGCGCGGGCAAGGAAGAACTTGTTTGCATTTTGTGCAGACGCTGAAGGCGGGAGGCAGAGCTCTCGGTTGCTGTTGAAGAATGTGATGTTGAAATGACACTTCCTCTGAACCAGGTTTTGCAGAAAGTGCTCGACGTTGTATGTGGCGTGCAGAAGTTGGAATCCATTGTCGAAATCTAGCTTGTCGTCTGCAAAGCATCTCAGAAGAAGTGAGTCTCCTTCGATCAAGAAGAGTTCGTCTCCGGCATAGTCGCCCACCAAGTCTACTCTTCGTGAGAGCAGATGGCGATATTGAGACAAAATCTTGGCATCATGATCTCCAGAGTCATCATCGTCTGATACGAGATCGGAGTCGTAGTTGTCGTCAGRCTCTGATTCCGAGGACGATTCGCTGCTGTCGCTGGGCTGTGATGGTTTGACGACCTTGGTGGGAATCTTCTCGCGGGTCTCACCCGTTTTGGCTTGGGCGCTCATCGAGGTCTTCGGTCGAGGTGCGGGATCCCGTCTACACGCGCTTCGATGTGTCTGATCGAATTGACGACACAGAACTCGAAGCTATGTAGAGGTATGATGATGCACTGTTGTTCTCGCAAATTTGTTTCAAGCTGAGAGGTTGTTTCTGTTCACACGCATGAAATTCGATGAGAAGAAAGGCAAGCATCGAAGTGGAAAAGCGTGGAGCGTCATCGCGGGCCACTCCCACCTTCCCGCTAGCCCCACCAACATCCCCCGTTCCTTGCAACAACATCGGCCATAGACATAGACAAGAATCTTCGAGTTTGTGTAGCGAGAAGGAGCATGATAGCACTTTGATACTGATGCGAGACGCATCGATGACACCTGCTTCACTTGTGCCCTCTTACCACCCTGACGTCTTAGACACGGCACTCAACAGCTTCGCCTTCTCGACGGCTGATGTTGCGTTCGTGGCACATAATCATAATCTGGTCTGGCATCGTACAGAACGGAATGTTTTCCACTCGACTCATTATTGCCGGACCCCAGTGCTTGGACAAAGGCGATCGAAGGACGGACAACCCACTACGGAGCTACACATGAACATCTTATCTACAGCTCAGACTGAAGTATCTCAATCCCTACTTTCCGTCCAGGTACCACTCGAATCGGCTCACCAAGAGAAGGCTGCCCTCAACTTCCTCAGTACCCGTTGTCGCAGCCCGCCGCCTTCCACTCCTTCTCCTCCACCTCCCCGTAATCCCGTTGCGCCCCTTTTATCCATTCCCCCACCACGGTGCGTACGATTATAATTATTCTCTCGGCGAACGGTGCCTCTCCAAATCTCACTACTTCCCTGTTCTGCCACAACAGGTTCACTGTCCATCTTCTCCCTCTCTTCCACAGTCTTAACTTGGGCTCGGGCCTGCCTACGTTTATTCTTCTCAGCCCAGGTGAGTTTCGCCATGGCGCAGAGCTAGCTCTGCTATTTGGACGGGATTGTACCAGAAGTATGAGAATCGCTTGCTCGAGTCGTCGGCAGCTGTTCAACTGCTTATGACAGGCCAGTTGTAGAATGTCGATGGTAACTTGAATGTCGATGGTAACTTGAATGTCGATGGTAACTTGAATGTCGATGGTAACTTGAATGTCGATGGTAACTTGAATGNGAATGTCGATGGTAACTTGAATGTCGATGGTAACTTGAATGTCGATGGTAACTTGAATGTCGATGGTAACTTGAATGTCGATGGTAACTTGAATGCAGCAGGGATAAGGGACTAAGGGCAAGACATCTTGCAGCGACCATGGAGCAGTTGATAGAAACGTACTGAAGAGATGCGCGTATCTTGGATCTTGAACCGACGATTGCAAGAATATTGATCAAGGGTGGCTCTCTAAAGATCTGCTAGGCACTTAAGATCTTTATCTGCAACGATCATGCCCCTGGCGATACATCCAGATATTGACGTGCATCGCTGTGTCCAACACTGTCGCGGTCGAGAGGCAACTCGATGAACTTCCCGCTAAAGGCATCATGTCGTGACCCGGATGATGGAGCTCGTCCTGTCTGGAAAGGGCTTCTCCCTCTTGAGTCGGCGTCAAACATGGGCCGAAGACATTGTTACGACATCTAGGTACGGAAGCACGACACATCCATGACACGGGAGCATTGTTGATGATCAATCCTGCCGCAAGAGGAGAGCGGACAGCCACGGGTTGAAATTCTTAGTCTCATTCATTCCCCAAAATGGCTAACAAAGGCCCACATGTTCATCCCCAGCAGACAGACAGACAGACCGGACTGCTTCTGCGCTTTTAGTACGCCACACRCCATGCCCGAAAGACGATCAAAGGCGAAGAAGCAAGAAAAGACATGTTTATTTCAACACATCTAGATCTTGATCTCACGCTCAATGCGCTCACGCTTCTTGCGCTCGTGGGCCTGAGCCTTGGCACCCATGATACCACCTCCCCAGTGACGCTTGGCCTCTTCGTTCTTGTCGAGGTAACCCTCCTTGACGGCCTGGACGAGCTTGGAAAGCTCGGTCTTGTCCTCAGCACGAACCTCGGTGATGGCGAGAGCGGCGGCAGTCTAAGTAAACAAATCAGCGGAGGTCATGAGTACAATGCGATGGATTTGAACGAACCTTCTTGTGGACAACAGTTCCGAGACGGGCCTTGCCCTTCACAATGGCGTATGGGACACCCATCTTACGGCAGAGTGCGGGCAGGAAGATGACAAGCTCGATTGGGTCAACATCGTTGGGGATGAGAACAAGCTGGGTCTTCTTGGCCTCAATGAGAGCGACGACGTGGTTTAGACCGTACTTGACGGTGTATGGCTTCTTCGAGACGTCCTCCTTCTTCTTGCCATCAGCGACGGCGGTGGCCTCCTTGTGCAAACGCTCCTTCTTCTCGACCTTGGTCTCTGGGCGGTACTTGTTGAGGAACTTGAAGGTCTGGGCAGCGGTGTTGCGGTCGAGGGTCTGCGAGAACTGGGCAATCGCCGGTGGGACCTTCAGGCGCATGTTGAGGATCTTGCGCTGGCGCTGCAGGCGCACGTACTCGGGCCAGCGCACCATGCGCGACAAGTTGCGCTTGGGCTGGATGTCCTGGCCAATGCCATAGTTGCGTGGGCGGCGCTCGATGAGAGGGTTCTTGATAGGTTTTAGACTCGGCCTTTGGAGCTGGGAGTGATGTAACATACCTTTGCCTGCTTCTTGCTCACACCGGCCTTGGTGGCTGGGAATGGAGCTGGAGCGGCCTTCTTGCCGCCGGCT
This sequence comes from Ramularia collo-cygni, assembly GCF_900074925.1. NCBI lineage: Eukaryota > Fungi > Ascomycota > Dothideomycetes > Mycosphaerellales > Mycosphaerellaceae > Ramularia > Ramularia collo-cygni. The sequence goes on along the minus strand of NW_019716273.1, from coordinate 109,133 downwards.
TTTGGAGGCTGTGGTCATTGAGAGTCAGCACTGCTGTCCTCTCTAAGAGACTACCGTGTGCGCCGATTAAGGTCGCAACAACGGCAGCTCAAGCCAAATCACACGCATCACTCCTCAGAGGATGGTGGAGGAGTCAAGTCATGCCCACGGGCCATGCTTGCTCGCTGTATCGCATGTKGGAGCGGACTGCACGAGACGGTGTCGCGCACAATTGATCAGCGAGCAGCCACCAGTGGGCTAGACCGACTGGAGGGGTGTGATGGTTCTGCTTACCATTTTTGAGAGTTGCTGGGGGTTAGTTGGGCGATGGGTGAGGAATTGTCGCTGAGCACGAGGAGGAAGAACTTTCCTTCGGTGGAGTTGAAGTCGAATGTGGTGCGTGGCCTTGGCGCGTGGTGGCCCGTGCGTTTGCGGGAAAGGCCGATCTGGAAGGCGCGGCGGCGTCGTCATGCTACCGGCCATCCGTGAACTGCGCAAAGGCAATACTATTTCTGTGCATGCTCTGTTACTCCTACTCCAATAAACTACCGCCAACATGTCTGGAGTACTGCGTAGCGTCAAGAATGTCACAAAGGGCTACTCGGCGGTGCAGGTCAAAGTGCGCAATGCCACCAGCAATGCGCCTTGGGGTATGCTTCACATGCATACAGATCTACACGACGACCACGTACTGACCATGGCACATTTGCAGGCCCGACCGGTACGGATATGGCCGATATTGCCAAAATCACATTCAACAGCTCGACCGACTTCTACGAGGTTATGGACATGCTCGACAAGCGACTCAACGACAAGGGAAAGAATTGGCGCCACGTGCTGAAGAGTCTCAAGGTGCTCGACTACTGTCTGCACGAGGGCTCTGAGCTCGTCGTGACCTGGGCGCGGAAGAACATATACATCATCAAAACTCTGCGCGAGTTTATGCACACGGATGACGACGGCCGGGATGTTGGCGCGAGCAGTAAGATTCCCCCCCGGCGGAGTGAGGTGCTGGACAGTATACTGATTGAGCATAGTCCGCGCGTCGGCCAAGGAATTAACATCCCTGGTGCTGGACGAAGAGAGACTGCGTGCCGAGCGAGCCAACCGGGGTTCATGGAAGTCGCGTGTGACAGGTTTGGAGGAGTTTGGTCTGGGCGGAGAGGATCCAAGCTCGAGCTTGAATACGCCACGGCGTCACCGACAACAGAGACCGCAGAGGGATGATGAAGACGATCTCGAATACCGGCTCGCGTTGGAGGCGTCGAAGAACGAGGCCGAGATGGAAGCCCAGCGTAGAAAGGGTGGCCATGCAGAGGAGACCGATGACGATTTGGCCAAGGCTATCAAGCTCAGCAAGGAGGAGGAGGAAGCGCGGAAGCGCCAGCTCGAAGATCAGACTCAGAGTGACCTGTTGTTCGATGACACGCCCGTTCAAGCACCGCAGCCGACTGGCTTCAACCAGGGCTATCAGCAACAGGCTGCGGTAGACTGGTTTGGCAACCCCGTCCAGCAGCAGCAGACTGGATACGTCGAAAATGCATATAGCCAGCCAACTGGCCTGCAACCCCAGCAGACCGCTTTCCAGAACGGCTATGGCAACAACTTTGGATATCAACAGCCCCAGCCAACGGGCTACGAGCAAATGCAACAACCGCAAGCGCAGTTTCTTCAGCCGCAAAACACCTATAATCCTTGGGCACAGCAGATGAACAATGGTTTCAGCCAGCAGTCACAGCAGCAGCAGCAGCCCATTCAGGAGCAGCCCACTGCAGCAGGCTCTAACAACCCCTGGGCGTCGACGCAGCCCGCAGCCAGCCCTATTGGCATCCAGCCTACGGGCTCCAACAATCCCTTCGCCTCCCAACCTCAACGCCAAGCCACGGCATCTCCATTCCGTAGTCAGCCTACCCTCTCCAGTCTTGCCGAACAACAAGCATCGAACCAGTTCAATGCTCGTCCGAACCCAATTCAGAACTTCACAGCCCCACAGCCGCAACCTCCACTCCAGCCTCAACAGACCGCAAAACAACAAGCTCCTGTCGATCCATACCAAGCCAAGCTAAACCACCTGCTCTCCACCGGCGAAGGCCAAGACACATTCGGAAACATTGGCGACATGCGGATTCCGGCCCAACATACTGCACCGGGTACATATGTGAACAGTGCCGGCCTGGGTAGTATGGGAAGATTGGAGGCGAGTCGAACAGGCAACAATCCATTTTTCAATCAGCACTCGCAGCCCCAACCACAAATGCCCGCGCAAACTGGCCCTGCAGGCGGGTTTGGAGGCAATCCGTTTGGTGCGCAACCGCAACAGCAACAGCAGCAAGGGTATGGAGGGCAACAGCCAGGGCAAGGTGGAAGCTTGATCGACCTATGATGTTGAGGATAGAGTTCGAATTATGAAGCTTCAGAAGGACATATGGACCGCGGGAGATCATGATCCTTTAGGCTTAGAGCGAGGATACCCTTCTCTCACCTATTCTGCTTTGATCCTTGGAGCCTCCGTGGCGTTTCCTGTTTCCATTTACTGTGGTCGGAGAGCGTGGGCTAAAGTGCTCCTGGACATGGATTCGGTTCGTGTTGGTGAGCGAACGCGAAACATTTGCATCTGGTGCACTTCCTAATTACTTTTGGACCCCGGCCTTTTCAGACCTCCCAACTAAATACAGCGAAGGCGACTTCATTTCCTCTCTTTGACTTTGATAATACCAGGATCACATTACTACGCTTCGACGATTTCTGCATCAGAGCAGACAAGCTTAAGATGCCAATTCACACTGAACAAAGACAGTTCGTCACGGGGTGTCCTCCGTTAGACCCCCTATCTTCTTTCCATGTACGTGTAGTACGTCGATCTTTCCATGACTGGGAAGCTCCAAGCTCTGTACGTATGTCGCCTAGAATAATACTTCTACTTCCTATGGGGACAGGACTCAGTGATCTCCGTCCGAGTACGTTTCAACGCCGTGGACGGACAAAACGAAGCGGTCACGGTCGCTACACAGACTGAACGCGATTACGTGTCGACCCGTCGGAGATGGATCATGCCAAAGATCCCCGTGGTCGCTGCGAGAGATTGCAACCGTTGTCATCATGAATTTTGCATCATGAAGGAGTCGACCGAAGCGAACCAAAAAATCGCATTTTCGTAGATGTCATTTGAAGGAAGATGTGCGCGGAGCGTTCGAACATGTTGAGGCGTAATATTTTCCTTAATATTTGTGTGTGCGGAAAGTCTCAGGTGCACGATAGGAAAGCAATCGTCAAACAGCATGCAGTCTTATTTGCGGGCGTCCCCTCCAAGGTTGTATGCAACGCATGTCGACGCTGTGCACTTCACTTTGAGATGGATATTACGCGACTCGCGTTCCACGTGGAGGTTCGCTTTACGATAATTCACTGTGCTGACACGTCGCCCAACATCAGTGCGTTCAGCATCAGTGCGTTGAGCATCCGTGTCGTTGCATATGGGCCGAGCACAACGTTTTGCAAGGTAGAACAGAGTTGCTAGACACTGCTACTCTCCATGGTTTGTTCAATGGACGACAATGGGTCGAAGAGGCTGGTGGGTAGGTGGGATATGACATGGGTTGCCTGTTGATCACATTCMCAATGCAGGGCATCGAATTCGACAATCAGCGACATGAATTGAGCGGCTGGCTGGCCACCTCCCCTGTCGATTGATTGTCTACAAGCCAACGCATTCGTCAATGCCAAGGCACGCGCGCTCAAAGGCATCACCGAATGGACCTGACTCAAGAGCTGCCAGCGCATCGTCGGCATAGGAAGCAAGACGCCATCCGATCTGAGGACTCTGGACCGCCCAAGCGACCTATAGAATCGGAGATATACGCAGCATTGGCAAGCAAGCAGATGACATTGACACCCACCGCTTGTGGCGGCATCGAAGCTCGCACATAACACTTCTGTCCGAGTCGGCATAATCAGCCACTGCAGGATTGGACAAGGCTGCGCGACCTGGGGCCTCGAGGCCATTATGGCCAACTCACACAAGTTCCACCATCACCTCGGAGCTGACTGGACTCGTCATCATGCTGCATTCCTCGCCTATACATCGTGGCTGAGGCTGTGCGATGATGACATCTTTCTGCTCTGGCTTTGTGAACTCTACGCGGGTACATGTAAGACTGATGAAGACTCTGGAGGGCAGAAGTACCTCCGCCCGAAGACGCGGCATGCCGACTCATCCAGTCCGCGTCAGCTTTGAGGTATTTCGTGGTGCACAAGGTGCTTTGACATCCAGAGCTCAAGACTTTAKGCGCGGCGAGTTGCATCGAAAAGGGACCAGACGATAGAGCAGGTCCGACTTCTCTCCGCGTGGGATTTCTTCAAAGCGAAGCCTGGTCGAATGATAACCTGTGTTCCCTTTCGTATACAAAGTGGGAAGCGGWTCCGATGAAGGTAAGCCTACCATGCTTGCGCGGGCACGATCCGTATCGTCCAGGAGGGAAAGAATTCTTACTACCCGCGTGGCACCAAGCGGGTACCCAGAAGCGCGCAGAATAGTTGGCGCGCGTAGGTTGCACGTGTTTATCGATTGTTTCGCCTCTCCAGAGACGGTACTCCAGTCGCGAGCGTCAGCGAGATGAGGAGACCTGCATGCTGTACCTATATTACGGAGCACTGACCGTCTGCAAGATGTGGATCGCTCCAGTCGTGAATGTGTGGCCAAAAACCTCCGCGTAGAGGGCCTTCACCGCCTGCTGGACGCAGTGGTTGGGAGTAGCTCTAGAGCTAGATACTCAATAGGTCGAGGACTCGGAGGGTCCACTTCATGCGATGCAGCGATCGCCATGACTCGCGAAGGAACTTTTAAACTTTAGAAGCACCCCGCCCGTCTTGTCGCCYCCGTCCCCACACTGCTGCTCGGAACGTTCCGGGCTCTAAAGGCGAGGGCCAAATGTCTCACCAGCAACACCTCAGGCAAGTGAAGTCCCATCCAGAGAATACACGCCATGAGACAACGTTACTGGTGCCTCTCTGTGCGAAATTTTCCGACAGTGGTGTCGAATGGCGCGCGAGCGCATCGCAGGACCAGATCGGAGGTGAATTTGACGCTAGGTGGACGGTCCCGTGCCGCCTCTTCTTCGCTGTAGCTAGTGTTTTGCAAGGATATTAGGACCCGAACCAATCCAATTGCGAAAGACAACCCACCCCACCCACCTTTCTGCAGGGCCATGCAGCATCAAAACGACGCTTGCTCACCGCCAGGTGAGCGCTTCGCCCAGTCTGCGCGAGTCCCACGACGGCTCGTAGAATAGCGACAGGATAGCGCAGCGGCTGACCTCCCCGGCTGCGACACCATCGCATCTCCGTTCTCATCAACTATCTCCAACCACGGCGGTGTGAAGAACTTCGCCGAAGCCTCGACATCGCTCGAGCGCGGACTCTCTCAGGCGCTGAGCTGAACCAAACGCACAACACCAGATTCCTCACCGTAGCTTGTGAGCTTTGTGGGCCATCATGGACCACTACGCAGACTACTCGCAAGATGCCCTGTTCGACTTCGGACCAGCACTAGCACCAACTCACGATCCTCGATCCCACTCATATCCACCGTACAGCCAGCCTATCCAGAATCCTCACAACGCTTGGTCGTCACTAAGTCTCCAGGCAATGGATCAAGAAACCATGGCGCAACAACATCAGCAGCAGCAGCAACAACAACAACAACAACAGCAGCAGCAGCAGCAGCAGCAGCAGCAGCAGATGCACAATCAAATGCACCAGCAGCAGCAAGACTACAAGCCATACATGGCTGGACCCTCGAACCATCACCAGCAGCAGCAGCCCATCCCGCAACAACACCATCAAATACAGCAGCAGCAGCAACCTTTGGACCGGCCGAGTAGTAACCACAGCGATGGCTCGATCAACCTGCAGACGACTGGCCTCGACCTCGACTATTCTAGCATGTTTCCAACCAACTGGCAGTATCAAATCCAGCAGGCGGTTCACCAACAGCAGCCGCAATTCAGTATGCAGGAGGGGAATGGGATGGACATGCATGCGTACAACGCTGCCTCGTTTGGTGCGCAGCTACAGAACTCGCCGATCGAATTCATGCCTGCGACGAACAACAATAACTACACCGTGTCGGCTGCGATGGATGGGACCAATTTTATGACCATGGCAGGGCCTATGGATTCGATGAATGTCATGTTCAACCCTCTCAGCGACTATCAGACCGAGATGGCGGCATTCCCAATGGACATGAACACTGCTCTCCACCGTCACTCGGTATCTGTGCAATCCAGTATGCCTGCAGGCTCGCCCACTGGCTCGATCGTCGAAGTTCAATCATCATCCGACAACGAAGGTTGGTCGATGGTCAGCTTCAACCCCCATCGCGCTTCATACGCTTCTGTCGATACTGTATCAAACCCAAGTCAGAATCTCCACATCCGCACCAGCTCTGAAACGTCCTCAGATGGTCCGCACTCCGCCGGTTTGTCTGGCAGCTACGAAGAGATCTCTTGGCCGATGACTTCGCCACACGACTTGCACGGACAGGACTACCTTGACGCGCAGTATCTTCAACATGCAAGTTCATTCGCCACGCACAGCCACCAGCACGACCACTCACATGATCACCACCACGATCATCACGGTCATCACCACGACAATCGGCACATCTCCCCGGCCTCCTCTGCCGTCAGTCCATCTACTGGGATCGTATCGTACAGGTCATCCGGTTCCTCGAATCCATCACCGTCATCATCTGGTCCACAGTCGCCTCCCCTGCGTCGTCGCAAGTCGCCACTCGAGGGCAAGACGACCAAAGCTGTCATCAAGAAGACATCTGTCGGCACCCGCAAAGACGCGACTTCAGAGAAGAAGGTTGGTCGCAGACGGGGTCCGCTGAGACCTGACCAGCGCCAGCAAGCACACGAGATTCGCAAACTTCGTGCGTGCCTGCGATGCAAGTTCCTGAAGAAGACTTGCGACAAAGGCGAGCCATGTGGCGGTTGCAGACCTAGTCATGCACGACTGTGGCAGGTTCCTTGTACTCGCATGGACATCAAGGACATCGGCTACTTCATGAAAGACTGGAAGGCTGACTTTGAGCGTCACGTGAGTCTTGGATTCAGTGTGGGCAACATCAAGGGATTCAGCACTCGCGAGCGCACCCTATACGTCACCCACGGCTATGGTCATTATCTTCCCATCAACGCCCGCGAGGTCTTTGTGAGAGATGACAAGTGCTTTGGTATGGACTGGATGGAGACAAAAAACAGTGTAAATCCTGAGGAGTTCGAAATCAGCACAGCCAAGCTCTCGGCTGGTATGGAAGGTGTCAGCACTGCGCTCCTTTCCGAGTATCTTGATCGCCACCTCGACTCCGGCTTCGAGCTCTTCGTGGATGAGTACTTTGAGGGCACGAAGTTCCTCACCGAGATTCTTAAGACTGCATATCGCTACTATCAAAAGGAGAAGACTCCGTCCATCCGCAAAGCRCTCAAGCTGGTCCTCGCGTATAACCTCACACTGCACGTCACCATGGTGGAAGGCTTGACCGAGGAAGAGCAATATCAAGGTCGCATCGTCGACGACAAGTCGAAGTTCAGTGGCAAGACCGTGGCGCCAGTCATGATCAACTTCCAGGTCAAGTGTGCCTTGGCGGACATCTGGCGTGATCTTCAAAAGGACATTTTGGAGGAACTTTCGGCACTGTACTCCTCTGTCTATTCCGGCGAGAAGCTCAAGAACTGGCCCACCATCTTCATGCTGGCCGCGATCCTCTTGGCGATCTGGGAAGAGATGCAGTTCGACTGCCACTACCGGGTCCCTGACGAACGGGCCGTCAACAAGTTCTGCGATGACATGGAGACTACGCCTGTTGGTGTCATTGTTGGTCTGTTCCAGGCCATCTCCACTAAGCTTCCTGCGCTGCAAGAGTGGGATACCAAGAAGCACCACCACCTACTCGGTTCAAACGCTGCTGTATGTGACGCCTTGACCGAAGTCAAGGGTCACATTAACAAACATGGTGAGTGTTAATAATTCGATCGAGACGAACACACTTCTAACACTCATGACAGAGAAATATCTCAAGGAGCAGCAAAACGCAAAGTTCGACCGCGAAGATTTTGACTGCCTCAGCAACAAGTTTCTGAGCAAGCTCGTCATTCGCGCGAACTAATCGATTACACACTGCCACCACACATCGAACCTTTTCCTTCATGATGCTGATGACGATGAACTTTTATGAATTTGATCTTGCCGCTCGCGACGAGACACGAGACTTCACGCGCACCAAAACTGAACGCAATTATTTTTAACGGCCGAGCTCATGGATGACGAACGCAAGACCGCGTCCATGCTTTTCACGCCACCACATATCAGCAACTACGTTACTTCTTCGCTCGCTCTTCATCAAGATGAATTGAGCCTTTACTTTTTCCGTTTTCCTTTTGCATCCAAAAGGAGTTTACGATATCGATGGATCTGACCTGGATGATACCACAGAGCGATGTTTGTTCCTGGACTGGGACAGACCTACCCCTTCTTCCATCCGCCATCAACGCACAGACATACAACCGTGCAGGCGAAATTATATCTTTTGATTTTGGGATTGGTGTTTGCAGGATGCGGCCGTATATATCACGAGCCTGATGACAGACCGGATGTGGTCTTGGAACTCTTTACTTTACTTGATGGCGATTATGATGAACGGGACATGTATGTCAATGCAGAATGAGATGAGAATTATGTCAAGCCGTCTACGCTTTGCAATCGCTCGTGTCAAATGTTGCCGCGCCTTCAAGTGTGTTGTGTATGTCCTCATGCCCAAGGTACGTCCAATCTTCAGAACTGGCCGTGCAGCCGTCTTATGCTCACGAGCTGTCTCTTACAATCTGGGCATTGATTCGCTTCGTACGAGAGTGATCTTCACACTCCTAGCGTTGGCCCTCTTGTCGCCACTTCCTGAGGTTCTCTACGTGTTTAGAGGGCGAAAAGCAGATAGCGAATGTGTGAGGAGTACCTTGAATAAGCGGATTTGAGAGTCAAGAAAAGGCCAGCGTACAGATGTTTCGCACATGATTTCATTTCATTCATTCGGCGACGTGCCTCAGCAGAGAAGCATAACCTAGTAGTCGTTATCACGCCCGGCTTCCTCGCGCTTGTTACGGCCCTTCTCAGCCAATCCATCGTTCTTAAAGAGGTTTCCCGCCTTCTCCATGAGCTTTCCAGCGGTGCTATCGTTGCTCGTGTTGTTCCTGTCGTTGGAATCGTAATCGTCGCTGCTGGTCTTGTTTCCGTATCCTGAACATCATCAGCATCGAGAGCCAAAAAAACTAGATTGCGGAATATACGGACCTGCGCCTGAGGTCGTGCCACTTCCATATTCGGTGCCGCCTGAGTAAGAGTCGGTGTTCGAGCTGCGAGTGCGGGAGTCATCCTGTTTGCGGTCGTTAGTTAGTATTTCTGGCAAGGCCGGGTTGTCATACATCGTAGCCCGTGTTACGGCTGCTTCCGCCCAGGGCGGGGGAAGAGTAGCTGTCGGTGTTTCCCTGGCCTGTATGTCAGCACTTTGATGTGGTACGTCGAGCAAAATACGTACACTGCCCGTCGTATCGTGTTCACGTCCGCTGCCGTAGCTGTCGCTGGAGTCAAGCCCACCGGACTTTCCACCCGATCCGTATGTATCGCTGGAGTCGTTTCCACTGCGACCAGAGGTCCCCCCGGATCCGTATGTGTCGCTGGAATCAAGCCCGCTACGGCCGGAGTTGCCACTCGATCCGTATGTATCGCTGGAGTCGAGTCCACTGCGGCCAGAGTTGCCCCCTGATCCGTATGTGTCACTAGAGTCGAGTCCGCTGCGGCCAGAGTTGCCGCTCGATCCGTATGTGTCGCTGGAGTCGAGTCCGCTGCGGCCAGAGTTACCTCCAGAGTAGCTGTCAGACGAGTCTAGGCCACTCTTTCGGTCGGAAGATCTTTTCAAGTAGAGGCGTCAGCAAGAACCTAGATGATTGAAAAAGCATGGGTTTTCCTACCCGTATGAGCTATCGTTGGTATCACCACGGCTGGTGTTTCCATAGGAGGACGAGTCGTTGTCATCGTCCCTGCGGTTTGATCCTCCAAAGGATGATTCATTCCGATCGTTGTCGTCCCTGCGATTCGAACCTCCAAATGACGAATTGTCATTGTTGTCGCCGTATCCGCGAGATGATGAATCGTTGTCGTAGGACATGATGTTGATGCTGGTGGGGATTGGAAGGATAGTGTTCTTGAACGTGCTCGGTGAAGGGACCTGAGAGAAATGTGCTGACGAACAAACCTGGAAACTGGGAAGAGGGCTTTATATGCTGCATACGCAACCAAGCGATTGTTAAACGAGGAGGTCTGTTGGGGMACGTATTAATGCCTGCTTCGTTCCAGATCACACCACAACGGGGTAGCGATGCCGTCACACTAGGTAGCTTTAGATAATGCAGGGCGTCGAAGCGCGCGTTCGGTCACACGTGTTCGTTGTAGGGTAGGGGCGATCCCAAGCGGCTGTACCTCATCACAATAGATCGTCACCAGTGCTTGCCCGTAAACAGGTAATCTCACGTTCCTGAGGACGCATCTCGATGTCGGGCCAGGCCAGGCCAGGCTTGCGAGGCTGTGTAGGACTGCACCGCAGCTGCGTACCACAATGTGGTACGGCCGCTCATGGTCAACAGCCACAGATTCTTGCAATTGGACTGCAAAGCGCCGGGGCTAGAACTCCGCAAACAGCTGTCAAAGCTACACGCTGACAAGACGACCCCGCGATAGTTGTGACGTGCCCAAGCCCAAGCTGACACGGCAAACGCGATGAGGTGATTTCATCGGACTTCAGATCTGCTATCACGCTGATAATCATCTGCCGTTTGTCCAGGCGGACGCGATATCACGGAAGAGCATAGTGTGATATCCAGTTCATGTCATCCAATGAATGTACACGACTGAGTGAAAGTTGAGGGTTGACTGCGAAGGACCTGAGAGATACCGGCTTAGTAAGGCGTCGATCATCGAAAGACTGACTGATCGACAGCCACTTGCTGGTGACAATCCCTAGAAGTTTCTGATTAGGATAATGTGGTATGCAAGACCGCTGTTATTCAATTCCACTTCGTCGGTTCTGTCTCTGCGATGTCTTGACATTCAGGATTTGGATTGGGCAGGAACGGTGGAATGGCCCTTCCTCGGGCTTTTATAGAATGCTACAGGGGTCATCCTCGCACGACCAAATCTGGAGCAAGATCTTGCATCAACCTCACTTCTCATACTGGGCTATCATCCGGTGACTCCCATTTAATACCCGCGTATCGCTTTCTCAAACTCGGCACGATACGGTAAAGTCCCCAGTATGGCGTGTTGATTGGGCTCTCTCCGGTGAAGAGCAGTACATCGTACAGGAAGCCGCCGAATGTGCATCCAAGGAAGGGAGACACCATCGGAATCCAGAAGTAATATCCGCCCGCACTCCAGACTTCATTTCCATACCCGAGGAAGTAGCTCATCAGTCGCGGTCCCTGGAAGAGAGTCAGCAGGATGTACCTTTTAGAGAGGACAGCGTTGCTACGAACGAAATCTCGAGCCAAGTTAATGGCGTATCCAGTTTCCCATCCGAAGCAAGCGCCGATGCCGAAGATGATGAAGAACAATGCTAGAGGCGTGAGATTCTTGGCACCGATGTTGTGATCATCTTTGATCGCGTAGATGAGAAACATCAAAAGCGCAGAGGCGATGCTAAATGCCGTCAGGTCAGTACAGGCTCCGAACTTTACAGGTCATCTCTGTTGGGACGTTTATGACAGAGTCGTCGCGGAGGCTTCCCATGTCTCTGTGACACTCCTGAGATCCTCTTAGCCGGGTATGTACTCACAACTCGGAGAAGAACATGCCCGTCCTGGTCTGATTCAGAATGTCAGCAATGTCTTGAATGTCGAATATGCATCGCTCACCATGAATTCTGCTGGGTATGTGCAGAATATGCCCGCTGTCGCCGTCGGACCGCTCACTGTCCTCATCGAGCCACCTTCGAAAGCATCGATCGCGCTCTGTGGATATAAGTGAGCCTCGAGACGCTAGTGCCCAGGAATACAGGAGTACTAACATAGTAGTTGGCATAAACTACCCCTGACGCAACCATGGCTCCAAGGGTTTGAGCAACGAGATAGATCGGAAACTTTCGCCTGCAGGGTGGAAGAGTAAGCATGTCTGCACCATATCGAAGGGGACCAAAGGACAGCTTGTCTGTAGAGACATCTTCGAGCCATTCTTCGGACTGTTGTCCCTGGTGTCTTACCATGGGAAGCCTGCTTGGTAGTCAGTATGGATTCGAAGTTGTCGTCCTACTGGTCCTAGTCAGAACGTACCTCGGAACACACAATTCGCCCAGGTGACTGCCGGGTTTATGTGGGCCCCCGAAATGCCGCTGGCATATACGCCCAACATCACACCAATACCCTGAAAAGGTCAGTAATGGAATGACAGGTTGTATGACTTGACAAAGAACTCACCCAGCCCCAGCTAATGCTCTGGTAGTCACCCTTCTCACCTTTACTGAGGACAACCTGGGCCACAACTCCATCACCGAACATGATTAGTACAAAGACACCCATGAACTCTGAAAGAGCCTCTCTAAGAGTCCTTCGTATCCGTGGCCACGCGAGTCCGGGGTTCTGTGCTTTCCTCCCCTCGGCGGTCTGGCTGCGATTGATGGGAGCTCCWGTTTCGGCATAAGGGGCTGAGGACGGTGGTTGGGTAGACAGTTCGGATTCACTTGCCCGGTGCTCCCGGTGGGTTATGATCATGTCCGGCGTCCGTCTTGAGAAATCGGCCATCTTGGGACCTTGGATCTCAAACTTCTCTACCTCCATGGCCATGGTTGAGGCGTTCCAGGATTCAGAAGTGCAGGCACGTACGTCACAACGAAGTTCTGTTGGACCTGGCTACAGTGAAGCAACGCAACAGTCTTTGAGTGAGGATGATTTGGAAGATTGAACGGAGTGAAGCGAGACGGAGAATCTCACACTGACGGGGTGACAGGCCAGATTTTGTACATGCAAGCGAACATGACCCTCACTTGATCCTAAGCCGAAGGTTTGGTGCTTGGAGAAGTACCACCCTTCCCGCCACCACTCGATTGATAATGACTTGGCCGACCAAGAAACAGATCTAGGGAACCACGCGGCGTAGCGTGTATGCGGGTGCGGCCCACTAATCACAAGTTGCTGAGTGTGCAAACCTCGCGTGCAGCAAGTGGGACTGCAAGCCATACCTGGAGCACTGTTTCGATGAGCTCCAATGGAGAAGCTCCTTCCGTTCTACGAATGGTAAGCCGCTGCGGAGGCTGGAGTCGGAGTCGGGGTCGGCAACACGGCCGCTTGAGATGCCGCTGGGAAATAGACGGGACGAAGACATGAGTGCCATTCGTGCCGTGAGTACCTAGGGTCATGCCAGAGTGAAGGGAACTAGGCCTTGCGAGAGATCGTGGCGACAGCAGGGTAGCATATTGCGGATGCAACTGCACGCGGCTGCACTACCTTCTTTGTTCCAGCCTTCCCGGCCCTGCCGCGTTTTACGGTTGAGAGAGCTAGTTCAGGTATGGCGCAAGTCTGTCTGGAGACTGTTCAGACGTCCTGTCAAAGCTGTTCGCAGGTCAGCAGCCATGCAGCTGCAGTACATCAATGTACATGCATCGGAGGCGCCAGCCATGGATGTCGCGAAGAGATGCTGCAAATTGTCGGCAGAACGGGATAATGAGGGATGGCGGAGGAGGGATGAGGGGTTCACAATAATGCTCTCGTCATCCTGACATGACATTTTTCTGTACGTATCTCGCACAACCCAGAGAGAGATGGAGAGAGAGGGCGTACCGGACGCAGCGGCTAGTAGTGCTCACTAGGTACACTTGCTTCAAGTCCCTCGTTTGCAAAGATTCGCTCCATTCGCTTGCTGCATCTTGTTGGCTTCATCGGTTCTCAGGTCCAGCACATGGACCATGGCGTGCGTCTGCTATTCCGCACGCGGCTTACGTCCGTAGACTTCTTCGCAACGCCTCTCTCCGCYCGGCCTCCAATGAAGGAAAGGCATTCACCCTTGTTTCCTGAGGTACTGAAGTATCTCTGTGCCATCTGCGGCTACACGCGACAAGCCCCTCGGCAGTCTTGGGCCGTCAAAACCCACCTTGCCGAGAGAAGCCAGAGCAAAAGTTATGCTTTGGTCCGCTGCTCCAGCAGAGTTTGGAGTTCACAAGGCATTCAATTGACAACGGAAGAATTTCCTGCAGTACAGTGCGATGACCTGACGTTGTCTTTGCTCGACCGAGAAAGCGTGTCCGAACCCACATAGTTCAATGTTCCCCAGACCGTTCTCCATTTCCCCATACCGTTCAATCCACAATCATCGGCCCTATTATTTAATGTGGAGACGCGGAACCGACCTCCTCTCAAAGTTCAACGTCCGGGACGTGCCCTAAAAGTGGTCGCGTAGCAAGAATCGCGACCACGAAGACGCCGCTCGTCCCTTGTTGCAGCAGTCTGCGGGAAGGAGACGCCGACTGTCCTTCTTCGTATGCCGCCCGTGCTCGCGTGCTCTTCTTGAAAGCGTCCCGTCTTCATGCCGCCGCGAGCACGTGTCGCTGCTGACTCCGATGCGAGCTCTTGGGTCGCGGGACATGTTCGCATGGCGCAAAGTCAAATCTACCTGCTCCACGCTGCCCCTCCGCGACTGGGGTCGTCACATGCATGTGACTGTACCGAAGCCGACGCAACAGCTCCGTCAGAGAGCTCACTGCGGGCTACGACCATCATGTGCCTTCACTCCGTCTGTACATAGACCCCCTGCAACGCACACGCGAACCGTGGCCATTCACCCTCTCCCTCCCTCATCCATCTCTTGTTTCGTTACGCAGACTTCCAGTTCCGTCAACAGCCATCACCTCGCGAAAATGGCGCCCTCAGAGGAAGTTTTCGTTGGCAGCATTGATCAGGGAACCACCAGCACCCGATTCCTCATCTTCGACAAGGCGGGCGAGCCAGTCGCTGTCCACCAGGAGGAGTTCACTCAGATTTATCCCAACCCCGGGTAATTCTAAGCCTTGCTCTCAAGCCATTGTGATTGGGCTAATACTCAATCAGATGGCACGAGCATGACCCGGAAGAGATCGTAAAGTCCGTGGAGAACTGTATAGAGGGAGCGTTGAAGATCTTTGAGAAAGACGGCCATTCGAAGGAGAGCATCAAGGCCATTGGCATCACAAACCAGCGAGAAACCACTGTTGTTTGGGACCAAAAGACCGGAGAGCCACTTCACAATGTGGGTAAACTTACAAAGTGGCTGAATACTTCTTGGCTCTAATCCCTGGGCTTCAACAATCACTGACGTGCTATCCACTCATAGGCAATCGTTTGGACTGACACCAGAACGGCGGCACTCGCACGAGAACTCAAAGCAAGGCCAGGGAGTGACAAACTACAAAACATCTGCGGGCTGCCAATATCCACTTACCCATCCGTCACAAAGCTTCTATGGCTGCTCAAGAACGACGAGAAAGTGCACAAGGTGTACGAAGCCGGAAACCTTGCATTCGGTACAATCGACAGCTGGCTGGCTTACAAGCTGAACGGCGGTCCTGAAGGCAACGTATTCGTCTCAGACCCAACAAATGCCAGCAGAACGAT
Source organism: Ramularia collo-cygni (assembly GCF_900074925.1). NCBI lineage: Eukaryota > Fungi > Ascomycota > Dothideomycetes > Mycosphaerellales > Mycosphaerellaceae > Ramularia > Ramularia collo-cygni. The sequence continues at coordinate 93,468 of NW_019716273.1, read as the reverse complement.
GTTCATGGACATCCACAACTTGAAGTACAGCGAGGAGGTGCTGGACTTTTTCTCGTATGAGTTCGACATGCGTAAGGTACACTTGCCGGAGATTGTGCAGTCAGCAGACAAAAAGGCATACGGCAAGCTATCTTCGGGTCCTCTCAAAGGATGGCCAATCATGGGCTGTCTTGGAGACCAATCCGCGGCACTTGTCGGTCAAAAGGGCTTTGAGCCAGGCGCGGCAAAGAACACATATGGCACTGGATGCTTCTTATTGTACAACGTCGGTGAAAAGCCAGTCATCTCTACACATGGACTTCTCGCCACAGTCGCTTACAACTTTGGCAAACCCGTCTACGCATTGGAGGGAAGCATCGCTGTCGCAGGATCCGGTGTCAAGTTTCTGATGCACAACCTCGGCTTCAGCCACGCTTCCCACAAGATCACAGAGCTGGCGGAGACAGTGAAAGACAACGGTGGTCTGGTCTTTGTAACGGCCTTCAGTGGTCTATTCGCACCGTACTGGATTGACGATGCCCATGGCACGATGTGTAAGTCTAGAAAGCCGGTTTGCAGTCATGCAATACTAATTATGGCACAGTCGGCATTACTCACCACACGGAGAGAGGCCACATCGCACGCGCAACTCTCGAAGCTGTCTGCTTCCAAACAAAGGCTATTCTTGATGCGATGGAGAAGGACAGCGGACACAAGCTTAGTGAGCTCAAAGTTGACGGTGGTATGAGCAACTCGGAGCTATGCATGCAGACACAGGCCGACCTCGTACGCATCCCTATCGTACGGCCGAAGATGAGAGAAACTACCGCTCTTGGTGCTGCTATCGCAGCTGGGTTTGCGGCAGACGTCTSGAAAGACTTTGACGAGCTCAAGGAGATCAACACTGCCGGCGAGACCACTTTTGAACCAAAGATGGCGGAGAAGGATTCCAAGAAGATGTTGAAGAAGTGGGAGAAGGTAAGTTTACGAGTTCTCTCTGCGCACTTATGCATTCTATACTGACTCAAACTCTCTAGGCTGTTGCCATGTGCAAAGGATGGCTTGCAGAGGAGGAAGCCGAAGCTGGCGACGAAGAAGCGGCCAAGCAGTTGAAGCAGGAAGCCGACAAGCAGAGCCAGGCGGCATCGAAGATGTAAAGAGCCCTTTGGGCTGGAAGCTTGGAATAGTTCTCTACTCCAAGAGTGGTGGCAGAGACCACCTGGCTGAAGATACCCAGTCGTTTCTCAACGACATTCAATGAGTGTGGGGAGAATCACACAGTGAACAATTTCGATCCAATGTCTGCTGATAGATCGTCGAGTGCCTGCACACACTAACTCCGAAGACCGCTGACTTCAGACTGAGCTCCCAGGTTTGCTACACATATGTCTGGCTTTAGGTGTGGCACCCCTCGACCATGCTACAATTCACAATTGCTGGCCACAGCTCCAGATTTGGCTCAAGATATCATATGCCAAAGACGATTGCCCAGAGTGGTCCGAGTGCGAGAATCCTGCGTTTGTCATCGTGGAAGCGCCGTCCCAAATATTAAAGGCGTTTCCGAACGCGGCAGGACTCGAATGGCCAAAGGGATAGACGTGTCGTGAGAATGATCTCACGCGTTGGCTATACTAGGTAATAGAAGTCGGCCTCCATTTCCCAAAAAGCGCTCTCTTGTACAGACGTGTTCCGGAAAATGGCCCAAGCCCATTACTAGCACAGCCAATTCGGTAGCTGACGAGAGTGATAGATTTTTCGCGGTCAAGATCTCTCGGGTTAAACTGAGGCCGAGAAATCGATGTGTCTATGTGCTATCTTTCAGGAGTAAGCTTTTTCAACAGTAGCATAATCCTCTCCTACTGCGTCTTTGACTACGCTACAAACGACTGTACTAGCAAGAAGCGTGCTACAAGTCTCAAAAACGAGTACATCTTTGAGATACAAGACACACACACAGATTCGTCCGCCTCTAGTCGCCCCTGAGGTGGTTTCTTCGATAGGCCTGCCTCTCTGACGATGTTGCGAACGACTGTGCTAGCGAGGAGTATTCTACCAGTCTCAAGGCCGCGTACGTCTTTGAGAGGCCACACTCGAGAATGTCCACACAGCCTCTTCAACTCCACTCCATGGCGAGGTCCCCACGTTGCATAATCTGGAGAAATCCCGGATCCAAGATAGACCCAGTTTTTTCATTCACTCACCGGCTAGTATAGGCAGCAGCAGCCACCAGCCCGTTTCCCGCTCTCTTCATTCACACAACCCACACGCACACAAAATGACGCAGCCCATTAAGAGATTAAAATCCTCGTTCCTCGACGCTGCTTCTCCTTCGAAACATCAACATCTCCGCCGCGATGGAGCCGGAAGTCGCATCAACCCCGGGCAACATGCACCGAGTGTAAGTGTTTCTGTATCCGCATCTTACTCTCCACCACTAACCGACTTCACCCGCAGAAGCCACGAAGGCGCAGAGCTCGCAATGTACGTCGGCCACGGCGCCTTCCAGCGCCTCTACGTGGTGCGTCAGAGCCTTCTCGCCCACTATTCGGCGTACTACAAGCTCCATCAGAACGAGCGAGAGCGCGAGGCTCGGCTTCCCGATGAGAAGCCCGAACCGTTTTTCGCCATGTTGGCATACTTGCACGACAGAAAGTAAGTTTTCCCCTCTCTCGAATCACCCAGCACAGCACGACGGCGACGGCAGGGGAGGCAGACGGACAGGACAGCAGGGATGTGAGGAGATGAGGAGGCAGGTAGTATTGGCTCGTGAGAGTGGTTATGGCGGGAACTGTGAATCTAACGCGAGTTTTGTCGCGGAATTTGGTAAGGAAAAGCGATTTCGAGTGCCAAACTGACCAGTCAGATTATTCATCGACGAACCAATCCTCATGCTCAACTTCCACCAGCTCGTCGACGTCTACGACATTGGCCTTCGCTGGGAAATGCCATTGATCCAGAATGTGGTGTGCGACGTCTACGCCAGACGCATCAAAATCACCGCACAGCTACCAGACAAGGACATGATCGAGCACCTCTGGCTGTTGCCACCAGGCTGCGCTCTGAAAAGGATGACTGTCGACCTCGTCCGTGAGATGTGGGTCCCCGACGGCCACCGCTTCGGCATTTGGAACGATTTGGTGGGTGGATGCAGTGCGAAGCCCGATGACTTGCTGTGGGCGATGGACGAGCTCAACAGAAGCGAGCACACGGTTCGCATCAGCCAGAAGACCAAGACGCGGCTGCTGTCGTGCGAGTGGCACGTCCACGAGAAGAACGATGAGTGTGAGGGATCGGAGGAGTACAAGTTGCTGGGGGAGCATGTTCTCTGGGGACAGCCTGATCGATGACGGGTCGAAGCGGCGAGCACTTCGTTCGCCGTGCCGCCGCAAGTACCAGACAGCATGAGAGCAGGACCTGAGGGACAGCAATGTACCACTGAGAGTGAGGACAGCGGAGACCACGAGGTGCCAGAGACAGAGGGACATGCAACATGGAGGTCTTGTATGAAGGGAGCGCTCAAGGCGGTGGCTCAATGGATACTTTGTAGCCGAACTGGAGAAAGTAGGGGTGGATCTGGGCAAGGACGAGCCAGCCTGTTGGTATGAGCTCTGCACGCAGATGGTGCCCGCCAACACTCCATATTGCAACGAGAATGCAAGGCTTCGGTGTGCTTGATATCGAACCAGTTTCTTTTCCGACCTCGTGATTGTAGTGATCCACATAGACCGTTGATCTACTCGATTTGAGGAAGTTTCAACTGCAGATGCGGGTATCGGGAGGCAATCAGTCTAGCCTCGAAACTGGATGTGCATCGCTCATCATTCATTGTGAAGCTATAGACCACGCCTGATCTGCCGCGACTGCAGGTGATGCAATGTCCGCGCTCGATGTGTAGTGATTGAACTCGGCGATGCCTGGCTCCCACTTTGCCACTGCAGAGACTTCATCGCTTGAAGCTTGCCGTCTAGATAGCTGTTTGTCCATGCCCAGCACCTCCCTCGGAAGCTGCACCTGAGCAAAGTTGCACTATGGATATCGCGGCTGCAAGATGTGTGCGCGCCCATCACAGCTGATATCACTGCTCTGAGACCATGCTATCTGCCTCCACTCTCATGGCGACTTGATAAGCTGCGCGCGAATGTTGGCAACGCGGTCTAGACCCTCGGGTTGCTTCATCGTATCATATTTCATGTTCGCATAAGCGTGCTGTGTGCCTTTCAGATTTCGTCTCCGCTATCCTTCCTCTTCTTTGCTTTCCGCTTGGGCTTCGCTGGTGCTTCTTCCGAGTCACTGCCAGCCGCCTCCTTCTTCGCTTTGCTCGGAGCATCCGGTACCTTTCCCACGATCTCTTGCAAAAAGTCGAGCTTGTCATCCGCATACACCGCTCTTTTGAGATGCTGTGCTAGGACACGCTTTGGACCTTTCCCTCCAGACGCTCCACCAGCCGAGGGACCTCGAGCCTCGTGTGCAGCAGCCGATATGAGCTTGATCATGAAGAGCTCCAACGCTCTACTAACAACGGTTGGAGTCACCTGAGCAACCTTGCCGATATCCTCGTCGGCCTGCATGATGCGCTTGATCCTCGCGACGGGGAATGAGGTCTTGAGCTGACAGCCGAGCGTGGGGTCTCCGGTACTCTCGGGCTGGTAAGCAAGCATTGGCGCATCGTGGTGGCCATTCATGGCATCTGGCTCCTGCTTCACTCTGCGCTGCCGCTTCGAGGCCGAGGCCTGTGCATCGGGCATGTACTCGTCCTCGTCCTCAGACTTGACGTGCGGCATCATGCCTGGCTGAAGCTGCGGAGGAGGTTGATATTGGTGAAGGTGATGTTGCGGATCCGAGGTGGGTGGGAAGCCAAATGCGTTGCCCGGAATGGGAAGCTGATGATTTTGGAGGTGGCTCAACGGTTGAACGCCGGCAGAGGGAACGGAGCCGGACAGATCTGGGCTCGCAGGTCGGTATGTGGATTCCATTGTACGAGAGAGCTTGGGACCGACCCGGCGCTCTGGTAAGGAATACGTAGGGAAGCTGCTGCTGTGTTTTGCGCGTGTCTTTCTCAATGCAAATAGCAACGGCGGGCAACTGTTTTTTTTTTTGAGGATCCTAGACGATGATGATGGATTGAAGGTGGGGTTGTGTTCCGTTCCATTCGAGGGAGCGCTTCGGCACTTATAGGGACACTCCTGTTTCCGGGTCCACTTTAAGCAGAATGGGGCTTAGCGGGGATTGAGACAAAACCCAAAACAGTCGCAACGTGGACATTGGACAACAACATGCTGATGAACAGACTGCACGTCGGACGAGCTCCAAACAACCAGACACCAGTCTCCGTATTGCGATAACGAAAAGACAATGGTGAATGAGTTCCAAGGTTCGGCCCTGGTTGACAGCAACGCAAGACCCTGCAGTCTGCACCATCCCACGCGACTTTGCTGTACTGTACAACCGAAGGCTCAGCACCACTCGCTACCGTGACCACTATCCCTCAGTGCCTGGATGTTAGTCGAATGCGAATCTCGTCATCCTCGTCGTGGTAAGCGCTCTCAGGTGATTGCCAGGACGTCTATCGTCAGGAGCATGTCAAGGCAACGCAACTTGTAACCCCAGTCTATGTGGCCGAGAGAGACTGTTCACGATTCGTTCCTCACGAGTACCCGATGCTGGATGGAAATCAAGCTGTTGACTGAGAAGCCGCACACAGACAGCTTGCATCTGAACTGCCCAGTCTCATTCATCGCAGTGCTGTTGCGGAAATCGAGAGATCGTCGCTCAGTAATAGCCTTCGCTCCAGCTCGCTTGAGTTCTGCGCGACGATCTCAATTCGGATTTTTCACTCTTCTCTAGGAGTACGAACCGAGCTGAAATGATGGAACCCTGCAGGGAAGCGTGCTTCCATCAGTCGCGGGCGATGACAGAAGGTGCAGCTTCATAAAGCCCGACAAACTTGTTTTGAAACGCGAGGCACGCATATTGATGTTGCAGGCAACATGTGAGCACATGTGTCCCTTTCGAACGTCATATAACGTAAGGTGGGTCGCGATACCAATACATATATGCAGACACGGACGTATACTTTCAGCATTTCTCAATACGTCTCAAGCAAGATACTGCAGCTGAATCGGAGCAACATTTGGACATCAAGCACATTCCCCTTTCCGCAAGCGACTGGTAATCACTGGGACAGCTCAAGGGGTAACAACACCATCTGTCAATCAGCTCAGCAAAGTCTCCATCACCATGTCTGGACAAAACAATGGTGCCGAAGGAGTCGCCAAAGGTGTAAGTAAAAGGGCAAAGAGGGCAATTCGAAAATGTTTCGAGCTACCATCGGCCTCGTCCTACCTCGATATAGTCGAAGACATTTCTAATCGTTCTGTCCTCCGCTTTTAGGTAACGAGCACCGTATGTATCCGGTCATGCATACAACATCTCGACGTAAGCTCACATTCTATAGTTAGGAAACCTCACAGGTGGCGTCTTGAAAGGTGAATATCTGGACATCTTCTTGACCCTCCCGTGCTGACCATGACCAGGCGTCGGATCTGTTACTGGCGCAGCGGGCCGTGCAGTGGGTGAGTTACATACCTAAATCTCAGACTCTTGGCCTGCCACCTGTATCCCTTTAGTAGATGGTTGCTTTAGCCAAGAGCCTGGGGACTTTGCGGGGAATTGGATATACTGACGCTGTAGCAGGAGAGACTGTCAACAACACCACCGGTGAGTTTTCAAGTGCAAAAGGCATTCGATGTAATACGGAGAGTCTTCTCGAAATACTCTAGGCCTTGGTCCACTTGAGAAGAACTCGGACATCGCTCATTCTTTTCTATTAGGTACTAAAGCTGTTGGCGATAGCCTACAGTATGTGACTGGTGGTGTTGAGGGAGCTGGCCAAACGGCCGGGAAGGGTTTGGAAGACGTTGGGCAATGGAAGAAGCCATAGAAGTGATTTGAGATAATTCACTGCACGCTTCATTTTGAAGCTTGTTAATCGAATAGTTGGTTCGCCATGAATCCGTTCCTTCAGCGTCTCTCTCCATCGGAAGTTGTTATGAACTGCCAAACAGTCGCCTTCACTGTCATTTCGCGAGAATTGATTGCCTACCAACGCACCAGCGCTAGGATGCTCGAGGTGCCTCTGTGGCTCTGGACAACCTCCGATGACAAGAGACGCTGTATGGCATGAAGTTGGTGTCTGCGATGCTCGCAGTCACTCTGTACGAATCTCTACGTCCCGTCGATACACAAACTTTGGATTCCTACGACATGTCGAAATCGAAACTTCAAGTAATTGTGGCATTGAGTGGTGCATGGACCATTATAGCCATGAGCTGACATGAACTCAATGTTCAGAGGTATCGCTGGGCAGCTTCCTCTCGTGTACATCGTTTGTTGAAAGCCAAAATATGGTATCATGACATTAAGCGTGCTCGTGTCCTCTGCCATAAAAATCCTGCAGGTAATCCCTTAGCCATCATTACCATTCATCAGAGCCTCAGCATCTGTTGAATACGCGCCAGACGCTGCTGTACATCAATCTCAAGATGACCCATCATAGTTCCGTTCCCCATCGGCAACATCGTCTGACACTGAGATTCAAATGTCTGCGCCTCTGAAGACGGAGGCAGCCGAGTCAGAAACAGATCCACGGCTTGGCGTTCTCTTTCCAGAAGATCCGCGCACAGTTGCACTACTAGCGCGAGACGTGTATCGTCCTCGACTTGTCGATCTGTAGACATTTGGGAGTTGTTTATGGCTGCGTCGTGTTGTAGTGCGATTAACACAATGACGTAGATGTTGAGAGTTTGTGTGTGGCAATTGACTACCAGCTGGCGAAGAACTGTGCTGGGACAGCGGCTCTGTGCGGTTTGATACATATTTGTCGATTGGTCATTCTGGAAGTATGACGTGATGTGCTCGTTGTTCACCTGGGCGGAATGTACAGGCTCCTGCTTGATTTCAGTCCATAGATCCACGTTAGTAGCAGCATCAGCGTCTATTGACTCTCGTTGCAGGGCGCGTAGAACATCCAGCAGGCAGTGAGATGCTGAAAAGACTGAATGTAGGATATCGCCAGTAGGTCTCATGCCTGACATGAAGTTTGCGTCTTCTGACGGGACCTGTAATTGCATCCTGGCAAAGAGGTAGACGAACCAGCCGGCTACGATCCTATAACACGCATCGTCGAAGAGCGTGAGATGTGGAGAGTGGAATGCTGTATATGAAAGCTCGACACCCTTGGAGGAGTATAGCGTATCAAGCCTTGAACTGAGGTGGGTGAGCTGGGAGATCATTTCCGACCGAGTCTTCTCCTGTTCGGACATGATGTATCAGCTTCGAATTCGAATCACATGATCGCTCCCACTTACGGAGAGGCTGTTTCCGCTCGCATTACTGTTGCTACTGCTGTTACTGCCGAAGCTAACGCCATCATGGCTGGTGTCGGAACTTCCATCGTTTGCCATGGCATTCCACTGCGGGACGTTTTGGTATTCAATTCCTGTGGACGGCAATTGAGTCTCGATCTTGGTCGTCGACGTTTGATTCCATTGGGTATGTGAATTCAGTTGTCGCGGATCGATGACCATGTTGTTCCATTCAAGATGGTTGAAATGCGACGTCGACGGCGGTTCAAGAGCCGTTGCAGCGGTTGGTGTAGAGTTGTTCGCCGCTATGCCGACTGCTTGATTGCAAGTTGTATTTGTGCGCAACCTGGAGCCCATCACTGTAGCTTCGCTCAATTCCGATGCGCACGATCCTTCAAGGTGCCGGCGATGTGACTTCGGAGTTCGAGGCGGAGTTCCCAGGCGCGCCAAAGCTGAAGCAGACATCTTCCCATTTGGTGGTCTTCCTTTCGGTAGACTGAAGCCTGTCTACATGTCAGCGAATGATAACGAACTCATGTTCTTCGACTTACTGTATATGCCTATTCCATAATATTAGCGTTTGAAATCCAATCCCAATATGCCCGACCATGACCTCCACGTGGCAACCTAGATAATTTTATTGGGATAATTCTTACATTGAGCGACGTGCTTTATGCACCTGTTGCAAACATCTCCTTCCTGTCTCGTGCAACGTAGTTTCTGGCCATAGCAACGATCGCACGATTGGCGCCTTGTCAACATTGATGCCGATGTCGATGACAATTGTATTGAGTGCRTGCTTCAAGATCAGCAATGCAGAATGTAGMACAATTGTTGTCAGTAATCAGTTAGCAAGTTGCCGTCAGCTCAAACATGGATAGAAGCACGAGGTCATTAACCTTTGCAAATCGTAGATTTCCTCGGTCAGATCCCGGAGATGTCTCAAATTAGACCTACTGTCAGATCACATGGAACTGCATATGAAAGCACCTTCAAATAGTTCTATCAGGGCTTTACACCTACAGGCAGCTCTCGTGGCAAAAGCTCGGACCTCATGAATGAATCACCGTTCATTGGAGGCCTTGTGGAWAGTTCCGAGCCGCGGTGGAAATGCAGAGCGCAAACACACGAAGGACACTTGRGAGCGATAGCGATTGCTTTCCGAATGACCTTGGAAGGAGAGAGCGTTGTTTAGTACGGAGACCCTGGCGAAGCACGGTCCAGAGAACTGGCGCTCCAGTACGATTGCGCAAGCGGACGGCATTATTGTAGACACCGAAGAGTGAGACGATGCGACAGTTCGTTCCCGGCGTGTCAGAGTCATTTCACATGGCAATAACTGGCATATTGTGCATCCACGTTGCGTGTCCTGTCGACGTGAGCTCCAATTACGGTACCGTCGGGCTTCCACTACGGACATTGCGGACAACGGAGGATTTCCCAGAGAAGTGTTGGTCAATGCTTGTCTAGACTTGTCCAGGGCCCGTCAGGAAGCGGAGGGTAGAGAGCAGTGCAAATAGCGGCGACTCCAGCCCGACGCAAGCCGCGGTGCTCTCGACTTTCTATCGCGTGTTTTGGATCGCAGCCCTGCTCACATCCCGGTCCATACGAATCGGTAATTTGAGATCGGCCGAGCCGTAGCGTCCACGAACCCGCGAAAAGACAACAGGCAACACCTTCAGCCCTATTTTTCGGGGAGTCCCGGCAAGCGGACAATCCTATAGGTCGGCAAGTCGGTCATGAAGACGTCGGAATTGCCTCCGCACCCTGGACTCCCGGAGGGCGTTGTACTCCACGACCAAAATGACCGGGCATCGTCTGGGACAGCGTTCTCACATGTCAGAATCATGTCGTCGCGGTCCAGATGGGGATTCAAGTGGCTGTAAAGCCAGTGTGGTCCTCCAAAGCCTCAGAAAGCATGGGGGTCTGCAGGTCGTCCTATTGTGGGCTGCAATAACTCCGACGCGATGAGGTCCTGTAGATCTGCCAGTAAATTGCGCCTCGTGGGCTTCGGGACTAGCGACTTGGGTCTCATATGAAGCTTGATATAGTTGGCACGCCATCCGGGGCCGTCTTCCTGGCGAGACTTGATGCTGCGGTCATCCGTCGAAAGCAGCGGAGAAGGCCTGGCATTGTATCCCAGTGATGACACAATGCGATGTGATGTGTCCAAATCGGTCCTGTGGAAACGAAGACGTCGATGCCGGTAGGAAATACAGAACGGTAGAGTGAGGTCCGAGATCGAGATTGAGCCGCAAAGATGACTAAGCTGTTCTCCACTTCACACTTCACATGCTAGCATGTCCATCGAAGGTTTGAACTTTGACTACTACCGTCGGCCGTATTGCCACCCTACTTGACGCATGTGGACCATCTCGAAACGCAGTCTGACTACTGTGGCGGTGAGGTGGCATTCCGCTTGGCAGAGCTTGCGATGTGATGGATGACACGAGATCCCCATCTCGGTACAGCCATAGTKGCATGCCCTCGAGCACGAGAATCCTCTTCATTGCCGTGACGTGAAATCCAGCGATGACCCTGGAGGCGGCCAAGTCTACACACCTGGCATGGCAATTCACCCGGAGAGACAATACCACAGATTCATGGGAGGTGTCAACAACGATTACTTCAGGACGATTATTGCCAAGCTGCCGGCATCGAAGTGTTCCAATAATGGTGGTGTGCTTCCGAGTCATTCTCCGGCCGTGCTCATACCGTTTGGCTCGCCTTGTCCTACTGAAGTATGGAAGGCATAGAGCATGTCTCGAAGCCTCCATATATCTCCCACCCTCCGAAATATCTGATGCACCTGCTCATCTTCCATGCTTCATTCCAGGTGCCCACGTCTGAACTTGATGCGCAAAATGGAAAATGCGTACAACCACAGGATGGCAATTGCTGGTTGCACATCTACTCTTCCCCACCTCTTCTCAAAGGGAGCAGGCGGAGATGCCGCTACAATCTTCTCCACATACATAACTCCTCCCAAGCCGATCATGGCAGAAAGTATATTTCTCCTCTAAATGGGCCTCCTTTGAGGTAGTCTCTAACGCGAATGAAGATACGGTGGATTACACCAACCTCTCTGYGAATACCGAAAGAACTGAGCTTGATTTGCTCGAAACTCCACTCGCTACAACTTTCTACAGTCATAGACTCTGCAAGACTACACTCACTGCGTTCGCGAACTCAGGCCAGGACACTCAACAGCGTCTGATAGCGCTATATTGACTCCATGTCCACTCATCCTGTTTGCCAAACAGGTAGAAGAGACCGGTATTGTCTGACTCCCTCATACACTCACTGCCACCCGTGGTGTAGCGAGATGCCATGTCATTTCTCTCTCCCGCCTTTCAGTCCTAGTGTTGCCGTTCATGTTGCAAAAAGCCACTAGTGAGTTAACAGTCAGTTAGCTAATTTCAAAGTGGCTCCGATTGAAGTTCGGGCATCGGAAAGGTTGGTTTACTTACTAGCATTTCCACGGCAGAATGAGACATAGCATTGTCCTGAAGCTGCCTTGAGGCGGTCGGTGCCGAACAGGCGATCAAAGGTGGCTTTTTCTTGCTGCAGATTTGCGAAGGTAAGACCGTTCGGGACGCCAAAGTTGCAGTCCCACGGTAGTAGACGAGCTTCAAGAGTGTTGCGAGCGTCGATAGGGCTGACGCCAGGTCAAGCAACTGGGCTGGCTCCTACAGAGCTGGTGATCGTAAAGAGCGCAACAGTGGCAGCGGCGAAGAGCTACAATCTGTTAGCAATGCTTCCCAATCCATGCAGTATCTGCTTGACCTGCCATTTTGGCTTATTGTAGCGGCTGATTGCGAACGTTGAGACTTTGCGACAAACGGTGTAGGGATGGCGAATTTATCTCACGAGTTCGAAGTCTGTGTGAGAGCTTTGTTAAGAAATGGCGATGGAACCTACATCTCTATATACTGGCTTCGGGCCATTTACTAGCGCCCTGTTCATAGGATAACACAGGCCGCAGCCGTGATCCTGAAGGATTCGAGCCATGTTCGCCAAGTTCGTTACTTCGTGGAGACAATTAAAGCCCCACCCTTATCCCTTCGGTCGTGCGACTACAAAGGCCGCTACGTGAGGCACAGCACCGAATGTGACTGGCTGTCTCCATTCATGACCTCCGTCCTCAATCTAGTGCAAGACTTGGCGACCTTTACCGAAGCAGTCCTCGCGAGAACACGGCTCGGACAAAGCGAACAGTGGAGTCTACCTCGACGGTTCGGGTCTGCCTCACGTCCACGCGATGTAGCAGACCAATTCAAAAAGTGCCTCACGACGATCCACGCGGGCTTCTTCCTTGGCCCAGTGGTGACTATGCGCTAGGTGTCAGCCAGAGCTCACTCCGGGAGATTCTTGGGCCAGTCTCTCAATGAGGCGTGGTTGATAGCTCCGACCTGCCCTGAGGGAGGCTCTCAGAAGACCTTGTGGCTGGCGGGGTGTAGAATCCAGGGACACGTGTTGGACTCGTTGACTCGCTGAAGGATGTCTCCGGAAAACATCTTGGTGTTTTGATGACTGTGAGGCGTGACTCGTGAGCTTGAGCACGGAAAGACACCATTTAGCTGAGCACGAGAAGTTCCAATGGGTTCGTGAAAGTGGAAGACGAGGTCTAGATTGTTGGCGCGGGTGACTAAGCGCCCATTCTTGGAGCTAACCACATACAGCAGTCCCTTTCTACAGCTCTCGCACCTGCGTCCTCCACCATCCATCCTCCATCTCTTTCCTCCCCTCCCACCATCCTTGACACCGCATGCGACGACCGCGGCTGGATAAAAGAACAGCGAGAATGGATGCCATCAAAGCCGCCAGTTCGGGGTTGGTATCTGCAATATTCAAAGAAAGGGTTCCTAAGTGAGTCCTATCTCAATGAACTCTGCGCCCGACGTTCTGCTGGGTACCGCTGCTTGCGTGTATCATTATCTGTTGTGGCCTTCAGGAGCACATGCGTACCAGTGATACCGTGGTAGTTGCCGCAATGGCTAAGTCAGCGTTCCAGCTGAAAGCAGTAAAAGACGCAGCGGATGAGCGACTTTCGAAAAATCCCTCAGCCAGCGGTACCTGGTCTCAGCGAAAGGAGCCCTTCTGCCAAGAGGATTATCCAAAGGCACTCTCGATCGTGGGCTTTGCGAACACGTAGTATAAGGGACGCACGTTGTGCTTTGGGGCAGTTCGGCCGACTGCTTCCGTTTCCTCCAACACCGTTCAGTTTCTTGCCTAATTCGTCACACATTGTCTGCTTAAGATCAGAATGACTCTTTGTTTCGACGAAGCATTTCAGGCGCTCAAGGCAAACCGCATCTCTGAGCAGGAGTACCTCCATGAGGTTCTTGCACACTTTGTTGGTGTCAGACATCCAGCCGATGAGAAGCTCACACGCCCCTGGGAACTGATGATCAGTGATCCCGTCGGGAACGCCATTCGGGAAGCCGCCTTGAACACGCCTAAAACAAATCCTGAAAGTGAGCTTCATCGTCACCTCACGGTCCAATTCGGTCTCACAATGCTCTAGACATGAATCAGTTGGAGAAGCTTTTCGCGAGCGCACTCATCGACGACGCCGCCGCAGTACAGATCATCGTGTCTCAACTTTCCGCTGCCGCTGGTCACCCACAGCCTATACAAGCCGTCGCGGCCTATGCTGCACTACATAACGATGTCAAGGTCCTTCGTCTTTGCACACAGATGGGTGCTTCCCTCGAAGATCGAAATACCTCAATGGCATTGGAATACGCAGCCAGAGGCCCGACTCTACTCGATCTCCTCTATGAGAAAAATTGGCGATATATGAAGGAATCTGCACAATCGTTCAATCGTATGCTCGAGTGGTCACTACATACAGGGCCTCAAGAGCTTATCTGGTTCTTGAACCATGGCGCCAAAGTTGACAAGGATCTCATTCGTCGTGCCGTATACGGCCCGCCCGTAAAGGTGGCATGCATTGAAGTTTTGTTACAGCGCTTCGGCGTCGACTTGTTCAAGGGAACAAGATTACTCCAAAGCGCGGCGAAACGAGGCTGCAACGATCTTGTCAAGCTCTTGCTAGACGCAGGCGTTGATGTCGATGACATGTYATGTCGCGCTCATCATGATGAAGGAGAGTGCGAGTTGACTGCATTGGTGAGTTGTTCGACTCACGCCTTGCTTCGAGTGGAGACTGATGACTGTGTAGTACGAAGCTGTTTACAAGCAACATGAAGATACTGTAACGCTTTTGCTTCGTTTTGGCGCTGACCCTCATAAGAAGGTCTGCGAAGACGGTCTCAACACCCCGCTCAAGTTAGCAGAAGGACACGACTATGCGCGCATCACTGGGATACTGCGCCATAGCTTGGAAAGAAAGCAAGTTGGTGGTCGCTCATATACCTCAAAGTTTTAGATCTGCATGCTAGCATCAAAACCATGCCATCTAAATTCTCGTATCTTGTGGTGGTGAATGAATTATGTTTGATATTCTACGCAGGATGTTTCCCGACCAATTCATTCACTCATCTCTCGTGACGTAGTGCTTTCCTAAACAGGAAGTAGACATTGAATTTGGGTGCGCGAGGCTACTTTTCCAGCTACATATCCTAGGCCACAATGTGCGGCGACTCTGATGTATTGCTTCTTTGTTGGTCATTCTCAATTTCAAACAACGGCTTTGTTTACGAGTCGCATTGTGTCGAGACTCGGGATTGAAGTTGCTTCCAAGAGTAGACTAGCGTCTGTCTCCCGGTGACAAACTTGACTCCACTTGTCGCTCCCTAACTTCAACCTTCCACCTGATCACACACTCCACCAGTCATCCTTGACCAGTGATTGGTATTCTGCGCGACCTCATCTCCATCGCCGTCGAGCATTCCACAATCTGCTTCCACTGATCAGCGCTATCGGCGCCGTCTACACATCCAAACATGTGTGTCTACTCGATCTTCAACTTCGTGTGTGGAGCCCGAAAGCTCAAGATTGTCGCGCCATGCACTGCCTTCGCCATCAATGTCCAAGGACTCGGTTTCTGCCATGATGACCCAGTCGCGCATGTCGACGATGGCCGCAACGGTGCGCGCTTGTTCGTGTCAGAGTCGTTTGGTCCCGGAATCTGCTCCAGTGTTCACTGCCGCCAAATTTACGCTCTCATCCCTCCGCACGAGTATCATCTCTGCGGCGCGAAAGATCTCGTGGAAGATGATGAGCCGTTCTGCATGTCCGAGGAGGCGCGCAACGAGAGAGAGGATCGCTGGTTCCGTCAGATGCTGACCACAGATCAACAGCTCCAAGCTATCAACACGGTCTTCCCTCTGGGCATTGAGGACGTCTCTCCGTACACCCAGTATGTACTGAGGTCCGGCCCGACGGCGACTCAGCATCACAAGCAGCTGGGTCGAGAGTGCAACCCAGACGATATTGATTGGCGTGAGCTGAACCCTCGCTATTTGACCGAGTATGGCTTGTGGATCTGCACATCATATCTTCTCCCAGCCTCCGTCACCGATACGAGATACCATCAACATCAGACAAGCTCGCCATTCCAGCCGTCATACGGGCCTTTCAAGGTCGGCACACATTCTTGTAAGCCAAAAACTGGTCTCTGCAAGTTGTGCGGTAGATACCACGCGCATAAGGCGGGTCGTGAAGTGCTGTATCATGCGCGCGTTTGGTYGGGACCTATGTTGGAAGATGCCTCTCTCCCCCACACCAAAGTCCTCAGCCGCATCAATCCCGAGCATGGCGAACATGTTCCGCTCGATGACCGTGACGAAGAGGGCGACAGCTTCATGTCCGAAGACTGAGGGTGCAAAGGCTGACTGTTTCTTTGTGGCGCACTTGCTTTGTGGTGCYGAATTGGTGGTGAAATGATGTCTAAGTGTCTCATGGTGATGACCGGCGTTGGATGATGAATGACTGATGGATGACTGATGACTGATAAATGATGGAAGGTGTCGATTCACTGTGATGAACAACGAGTGGTGATGAGCTGGATGACTGGAATCACATCGCTCTCGAACGGGGCCTGGAGCAAATGTTAGAATAATTGCAATAGCAAGGTCGCACTCATTGCACAAGCATCAGATTCTGAAAACGATGTGCTCGATATATGCGGTGACCGATCCTAATTCGTGATGTATTGTTTCGTGACGCCGTGACTGCGCATAGACATCGATTTAGAAAAGGTAGCCGAGCGTGTGGCGATACAGCCAGCTTCCATCTCGTCCGTTCGCGCGATCTGCAGCCTCCTTCGCGAGCCACTCCTGCTCGTCAGCATCAATGGCGGCTTTCCCAGTCCACAGATCAGCGTTCTCGGGCTTGCGAGCGTCGGTCTTCATGATGAACTTGTAGCCGATGATCATGATAAGATACAGAGGGATTCCAAGGTACCCGGTGACGAAGTTCTGGATAGATTGTTAGTTGGCTGATCTTGAAGGAGAGCTGAGATCGTTGGTAGACTCACCTTGTAGTCAAATCCACCATCCTTKAAGACATTGAAATTCTTTGTCAACGAGATCAATACGCAGAACGCGAGGGCAACGTAGGTGCCCCAAAGTCCAAAAGGTGATCTGTAGCGCAGCAGAGGGCTATCGTCAGGAACGCCCTGCGCTCTCCGGGCCTTGACGAAGTAGATATGCGACACCAAGATGGAGATCCATGTAAGCAGGCCAAAGATTGAGACCAAGTTAACAAAGTATCCGAAGACGGTCTTGGATGCGGTCGAGACGTTCATGTATGCCAGGCAGCAAATGGTTGCTGAAAGGCCAAGTGCATAGTAAGGCACTCCCCACTGGAGGTATGTCAGTAGGTAGATATAATGGCTACGAGAAACGTGAGCTCACCTTGTTGGTCTTTGCAAAGATCGCTGGAGCATGTCTCTTGATCGCAAGGCCGTGTAATGTCCGTGACTATTTCATATATCAGCATTTCGTCGCTTGAATTCTTTGACGTTGCGGAGGTACTCACAGCAATGTACAGATCTGAGTTGGCAGCACTGAACACAAAGAGGAGAATGCAGCCGTTCACGATACCGGGCAGAGCATCGATACCAGCGACCTTAATCGCAGCCACGAAAGGGGAAGCGGCAGCTGACGTTGTGGCCGCAGTAGCACCCAGGAGTTCCTCGCTGTTGTAAGGAATACACATGCCGAGGAGGATGACACTGGTGATGTAGAATACGCAGATACGCCAGAAAGTGAGCCTGATGGCACGAGGAATGTTGCGTCGGGGGTTCTGGGCCTCGCCGACTGTCACACCAACCAGCTCGGTTCCAAGGTATGCAAACACAGCCGTGACCATGGACTGCCACACAGCCGTGAAGCGTCCCAGTGCACCGGTTCCCATGTATTCATTGAATGCTCCGGGGTTATTCCAGTAGCGGAATCCTCGACGATCTCCGTCAGCACCACCGAGTGCGATGATAAGACTCAGGAGGATGATTCCGAGGATAACCAGCACTTTAATAGACGAGAGCCAGAATTCGAATTCTCCGAAGTACTTGATTCCTGCGGGACATTAGTGAGACATTGATCAATCCCGAGCACAATGGGTCGACTCTTACCAGCAACGTTGATTATGATGATCGCAATCAGGAAAATGGTGATCCAAACACCTGGATTGACTGTTTCCTGTCGGATGTTAGTAAAGTTTAGGTTTCTTGAAAAGGCCCAATGAATCACTCACCCTGTTCACCCAGTACTGAATGACCAGAGCACCGGCAGTAAGTTGGTTAGGGGTTGTGATGATGTACTTGAACCAGTACGTGTAACCAGTAGCAAAACCAAGCGCGGGATCAACGAAACGGTCGGCATAGACAGCGAAACCGCCTGCAGCGGGTAACCAAGTCGCCATTTCTCCAAGACTGGCCATCACCACGTAGACCAACATTCCGACGAGAGAGTAGGAAATCACAATCGATGCCGGTCCGGTGTTGGCCAGCGCGGTTCCTGTGCCGATGATGAGACCGGTTCCAATAGCTCCTCCAATGGCAATCATGGAGACTTGGCGAGCTTGAAGACCACGGTGAAGGCTCTCGCTGGGCGCAGCCGGGTCAGACAGCTCGCCAATCTCACCCGTTGGTGATTCATGTCCATATTGGCTCTTCTCGTCGTGTTTCTCGTTGTATCTCTCAGTGTCGGACCCAGAGGCGGCCTCCTCAGCGACCGCCGAGTTGCGTTTCCAGATCGCCATGCCGTCGGGTGTTGGATGTGACCTTGAAGAGGACTCACTACTCCAGAAAGATGGAAGGGTAGAGTAGAGTAGCTCGCACGCGCACGACAGCGGTGGCCCGCAACCAGTTTAAGTGAGGGCGGCGCCGCCAAGAAGCACCAAGACCGATATCAGTGGAACCTCTGTGGGAGGAGTGATGCCGATGCAACGCGAGCCTATGGATGCAACGCTATTACGCACCCTGGTCGCTTGGCTCCGACGCCATCTGTCCAATCTGTCCAATCTGTGGCCCCTCACGCAGCACAAGAGATACTCAAGAACGGCCTCAGCACGCTTGATGCAGGTGATGCAGCTGAGGTTACACGAGGATGCTCGCGGCCTAAGCTTGTGAGGGCGAGAAGCAAAAGACGCGAGGGGCGGAGAAATCTCCAAGCTCTCTTGCCATGCATGCTTTCTTTGTCCCGCTGTTCGTGGCTGCCGTCTGCCCTGTCTGTTCCTTGCAAGCTGCGCTCGCCAAAAGGTCCGTGGCATTCTAGAACAACGGGCTAGGCTTCGCTACATGAGAACTACTGTAGCCGCACCCCTCATCCCAGCATCTCGTTATCTTCCCCAACCTCTTGGCAACGATGGTGTCAACGTCCACAGCCTTGCGCCACGTAATGGCAACACTACTGCCGCGTGAGGAAAATGCCAGCAAGGCGGAGAAATACGTTGGCCATTCAAATGTGTTGCCATCGGCCTCTTCACTACAAAAGCATGAAGGTCTTCACTGGACTTGATTATCCCGACTATGATTTGCGGCCGCGAATTTCCGCTTCCATCATCTACCAGCCACTGCCCTGTAAGGTGTGAATAAGCTCGTTGAGTTTACGGCTGACCAACCCTGAAAGCGATGTGGTCCGCAAGCCAAGAAAGAGAGGTGCTAGGAAGAACTCGCTCAGCCAGCTTGGTGGCGCTCACTTCTGCTAACTAGAGCGGCCGGCGGAAGCATGGGTCCAATGCAATACAATACAATACAATACAGCTAAGCCACGTGCTACCCTGGGCAAGTGTAGCCGGTGGACGGCAAATGTCCCTCATACGATCTCTCGCCGCTACCTATGCTCGCATTCGATGTTATCTGTCCTACTTCCCTATCGCCCAGCCAGCCAAGCGGTTCAACAGCTCATCACCGTATTGTGGTTCGACATCTTTATCATCGAGACTTCCAAGATAATTGGTAATGTCTCTTCCGTCAAACTCCCGAGTATCGAAACCGTTCCCTAGGAAAGCGAATCTATTCTCATCAAAGTACTCAATGTCATAGTCTTCGTAGCGGACTTTGGACATCAAATGCAGGAAGTGCAGCCTTGAACCGGGATATATGGCTGCTTGACCATCCTTCTTGCCCTGCTTGAACCATGATCGACTGTTGGGAATGGTTAGCTACAGTCCGTCATTATGTTCGAGCTGTCTTTTGCTTACCAGGGACTCGTCCACGCCGTCCGTTGCAGGAATAAGTCAGCATGCTGTCGGAATTGTCTGCTGGGAGCCATCTTTGGCGTGAAGCTCTTGATGTTCTCCTCTTGGCTTTTGTCAATCACATCGAGGATATACGTAGTCCATCTCTCGATAAGCGGCATGAAAGACCCATGTCCCAGGGGGCCGTACGGCCCGCAGAACGTGAAGTGGTTTGGCATGTCTGGCACAGCAATCGATAGATAGGACGTCACGCCGTCCTTCTCATTCCAGATATCTCGAATGTCTTGGCYGAAAGCGCGGATAGGAAAGCGTGGAAGCCATGAAGTATCGAATCCTGTTGCGCAAATCACAACATCAACGTCATGGTCCTTGCCGTCTTGGTCTTTGAATCCACTCTCAGTGAATTCTCCAATCGCTTCTGTGAAGATGGTGGCGTTGGGTGCTATCAAAGCTTCGAGATAACCCGGAGCTGGCGTAGGTCTTCTACAACCAGGGTTGAAGTTCTTGGGGATGATCTTATCACAAAGACGTTCATCCCCGTTCAATTTGCGCGACATTTGATCGTAAGAGAAGTTTCGAGCCTCAGCAGCTTCCTTGGATCCTTTGATGATGAATTTGAAGCGCTGGTTGAGCTCGTCCTCAATTTGCTTTCGGTACTCTAGGTATGCTTTGGGRTTTTCCTCAAGAAACTTCAATTGCTCCTCGCTGTACTTGAAGTTGGCACCATCCTTTCCTGCCCAAGTTTGAGCAAAGGCCGCGGTGATCCAGATTGGTGAGCGCACCCAGTGGTAGAGCTGATTCACTTCCCCTATGATCTTGGCAACGATTTGCACGCCTGATGATCCAGAACCGACGACCGCAACCTTCTTGTCCTTCAAATCGTATCCTTCTTCATAAGCAGCGGAATGCATGACCTTTCCTTTGTACTTGTCTAGGCCTTCGATATCTGGAAGCTTGAAGTTATTCAAAACGCCTCCAGCATTGATAAAGTACTCTGCCTCGTCCGTAAACTCTTCGCCAGTCTCAAGATTCTTGACTTGCAACGCCCATCGTCCAGTTGTTTCGTTCCATTCTGCGTGGCTGATTTGGTGCCTCAGTTTGACATGCTTCTTCAAATCGTACTTCTCGTAGAGACCATTGATGTATTCCCAGATCTCAGGAGAGCTTGAGTAAAAGGCAGTCCATAACTTGATGGCCCACGAGAATTGATAGTTTACAGAAGGAATGTCACAGGCGCAACCCGCTGAAAACAACGTTCGTTAGCGTGGTCGTCAAACACGGTAGGATACCTACGACGTACGATATCTGTTCTCGAACCTGAAAGGGAAAAGGAAGAATCGTCAGCGCCGTCTCAGATGAAATTGATCTAGACAAAAGTCCAGCATATTGCGCAAGACTCACCATGTTCCTCCAACATCTCGATTCTTCTCATAACTCACGACCTCCAAGTTCTGCATTCTTTCACCAGCAACCTTGAGAAAGTTGAGCGTAGAAGCTCCAGCGCCCATCAAAATCACCTTGGTCTTTCGCTTGGTACCATAGGGCTGTTCACGAATCTGATAGCCAGTCTCATCGCGGTCTGGAATGAGGAGACCGTCTCGCTCAGCTGTGGGATTGTTGTGAGCAAAGTCGTCGGTGCTGTTGTCAGCATACAGGCTGGTTGGTCCATCGTGCTTGATCCCCATTTTGGCTACAGAGTCGGCAATCGCAAACTAGAACACAAAATTGCGCTCTATGATGAGTGATGTTATAACCGGTGGCTACCAGGTATTTGTCGACAGAATGACATCCGGCCCTCGGGCAGCTATAGGTCCCCACTCTTCAAGTACCTGTGCCGATTAGCCGTGCTCTAGTACTAAGTGACAAGTGACCTACCTACAACCTGGAGTTTGACAACGAGCTATCGACAGTACGGGGTTTTGCCGTTGGCGGTACAATATTATGCAATTGCATTGACATCTTACCTAGTACTGAAGCGAGATGACTCGGCGTGCATGCTGYATAATTTGTCTTCAGTGAGCACTCGATCTATTGCTCATCAGTTCCAACTTTTATATAGAAATAGCACACAGCACGAGGCTGCATCGTCGCGAAAGAATGRCAACGAGAATTTGGTACACCGTTTCTTCCCATGCGAGGTATTTCAGACCTACCTTATGAGTTACCTTATGAGTCCTCTCGAGCATCCTAGCGCTAGTGCGTTGGTAGCAAATAAGTCCTCGCAGAACTACATCGAATGCGGATCTTTGTCCAACAAGAACAGACCCGCAAACATGGCGAAAGGCCGTCATATTGCAGGCACTAATCGATATGGAGGTTACGTTCGCTRTTTTTGTTGCAACCCGGCAGGGCAACCACGATCCATCTCCTCAATCTTCCTTCGACTAGAAAAAGAAGACGAACAAGAACTTGAAGAAGAGCATGAGGCATTCGGGCGCTTGCCGGACACCGACTTCGATCCAGATAACATCCTTCTTGACGGAGGTAGCAAGGCTGATCTGGGCGAGGATGAACGCCAGCTCGCATGCGAGCCACTCCTCACACAACCTGGAACCATCCCTGGGGGCCAGTTTCCACCATCGAAACAAGAATAGAACCATGTTATTGCAACATGTCTCGATTTTGCAATCGCTCGGATGGCTTGGCTGATAGCATCAAACGACCGCCACACGCCACTTCCGTTGACTTTTAGGTCTTCCAGGACTTTCAACAGCTTCGTAGCTTGAGCACCAGAAACTCCTCTCTGCTATCAAGTCTGTGGTTACGACCGCCGACGTGCCTGCCATTGTGCACTTCATTGACGAGAGTCACCTCCGTGCGCCCAAAATCCCCTCTCCAATCATTATTAATGAAGGCGATTGACCTTCTTACGGCAGTGACCACATGGACTCCAAGTTTGCTGCTTTCATCGCCGCTCGACAAGGTAACCGCGATTCATCTCCTCATTCCTTTCGTCGGCCAGAGCCGTGGGCTGGCTGCTCAGATTGGCGAGTCTCGTCGGGCCAGAAGATCATGGCAAACCTTAGAATTATGGCGCTGGGAATCCTCACTGGCGAAGAGGTGCTAGTTCGTCATGCAGTATGGGAGGCGGTGTTGTTCTCTCTAAGAAGAGCCTCAGCCGCTTCCCATCAAGCCACCTCCGATCAAGCTGCCCCCGGTCCCAACCCACTTCACCGCCGTCGGTCATAGTCCTAGATGGCCGTTTCCTGTGCAAACGGTGTGCTTGTTGATGATGGCACTCCTGTCTCGCTGTACGGCTCCTCTCGTGCCTACCGTGAGATCCAAGCAAATCAGGATTTTTTCAACCCGGGTGATTTGTCAATCCAAAATAAAGATGGTCACTGTTTGTGCTGACACCGCTCTTGTCGCGGCCAGCTCGAAATGTGTTTGATCCCTATCACAACTGCAGGTTGATTGAAATATCTCAAGTTAGTATGTAAAGGTACAAGATATTCTACTATGAGAAATGCGATAGACCGAAGCTAYATGTCAATGATAAGAGACGCCCGGATACCTAGTCTGCCTACAGTAATCGTTCGGTTTGAGCAGTGCTCTTTCGACTTGACTTTCCAGTGAAGGGATCAGATGTCGCAAGGTCGTAAGATCCCAGACTATCCGCATTGAAGCCGTCGTGTCGCACTGTCGAAGCGGCAGAGTCGTCCCTTTGCGGCTCCGAGCGAAGACGGGGAAATGCGAAGTCTCTTGGCAGTGAATCGATGACCACGTTCGCGAAAGGGCCCTCATGCTAGCAAAAGTAAACAGCCTTGCGAAGGGCCAAGTCTCCCACCGAATGATGACTCCCTGGTCGTGTTGTCGTTGTCGCTGAAAAAAAAGACGTCTGCAATCGAAGGAGGCAGGGTGAAAGACGTTAATTTCACCGGCCGTTGGAGCTGACTGTGCTTCGCGGACAACACGAGCGCACATCATCTCGCGTTACTCCAGAACGCCTCTCATCATCAGCGCGACAAGGCACATGGCTGATCCAATTCGAGCGTGGCGATATCCGAGCAGCTGATGTTGGCTGCGCTTCCGCAAGGTGCACGGTTTCGGGATGTGAAAAGAGTCCAGGCCAGTATCTTGTCGTCTGTGCGCCTACCACCTTCTCGGGTAAGTAGGAGGGAGACCTGGCTCGACATGAGCGTGAACTATTCTCAGTATGCCGCCACGGAATATCATGGCTGTCGTGGAAAGTGGTTTTCGTAGGTACTGGAAAGATAGGCAGGTAGAAGATCAGGGCTGTTTCTCACAGCTCGGTTCGTAGGTAAGGTAGCCACGAGGTGGGCTAGCGTGATTCGTGATTGTAGTCAGCCTCGCCAACCTCACATCGAAGGATGCGCCGAGGACCGCGATACAATCACAGAGATCACTCTCGACCTCATCTGGAGCCATTTTGCTTGGTTTGATAAACAGCGCGGGATCGCGACTCTGTTGAAAGGAATACATAATACCCGAGACCTTCACCTCTGYTACGATCGAGCTCCACCGCGAAACACACGAGCGAGCCATGACGAGCTACCCGTTGGCGCTGCGACATTGAGCCACGACGACGATCTCGGAAACAAAGCTCTCCCACCTGCGAGGAGACTGTGTCGCGCATATCTGGCGACTTCATGTGCAGCCGACGCGACCATTGCACCTGCAGGCAGGTTTGCAGGAGTGCATAAGCCCGACTGCCCGTTCACTTGCACCTCGCGGCGATAGCACTCCGCTCAGGAACCACTCCGGCCAGCATGTCGTACTATCCGAGCGGCCAGTATCAACCGCCACCGTCACAGCAACCCGGGTATCAAGACCCGTACAACCAGTCAGCTCCGAATGGAGACCAGCAACAGCAGCAGTATGGCTATCCGGGTCAGGCGACATACAACAGTCAATATCCGGCGGCAGGCGGTGGTGCTGTACAGCAGCCGCCTAGTGGGTACGTGTACCAGGATGAATATCAGTCGCCGCGCAGCACGACGTTTGGTGGATCATATGCTGGATCGCCTCAACAACCGGCATACAACCCGCAGAATTACTCACAGCCTCCACCTCCACCTCCACCACAGCAACATTCAGGTGGCTACAATCCCGCTGCGTATGCTGGATATACTCAGAACCCGTACCCACAGCAGTACAATCCTGCCGCTTACCCCGACCCGCCAGTGAATGGCAATGGTGGTGTGACTGTAGACCCATATGCGTATGCTCCTGCTGCGAGTTACTCCAACGCCAACTTCTCTCCGTTACAGTCATCATATGGGCAGTCACCCCAGCAGCCATCGTACGGGCAGTCGCCACAGCAGCCTGTCTATGGGCAATCACCGCTGCAGCAGCAGTTTAGCCCGCACCCGCCGTATAGTCCTCAAACTACCGCTCAACCGTACAGTCCTCGACCACCTGCTCATCAGCATGAATATTACTCTGGGACAACGCAAAGTACTCAATCACCGCTGCGCGCACAATACGATTACCAATCACAAGCTGGTGCTGCTCAACCTGTAAATGTTCCCTATCCTGCTAGCAGCTACCGACCTCACTCTGGTTCCATTCATGGGCAGCGGCCGGCTGCTGATGTGCCCCTTGCGATGCCCGGGCTGCTCCCTGCCAGTTGGGTTCCATCGCCACCGGTCCACAATACATACGACGCTCAACAATCGCCATCCCCACAGTACCCGTCCAATTCGCCGTTGAGCACAACACCAGGACCCACTCCACCTGCGCATGGACCTTCGCGGGCTGATACGACGAACAGACATCCCCACAATCGACCATTGCCCATTCAACCCCTTCCCGATCGCGATGCTGATTACTTCCGAGGTCAGATTGGACGCCCATCTCCCGGCTATGACTATGATGATACACAGGATTTGACGCAAGATGAACTGTTTGATCAAGTGGAGAGCGCAGTAATGAATGCTGGACGTCCCAATAGCGGTGCCCGAAGTCCGTCTATATCGATCAGTCAGGCACCGTTTCAAGCTCCCAGTCATTCTGCGTCGATCAACTCGCATCGTGACAGTCGAGGGACCCGAAACGGAACAATGAACGGCCATCTATCACCTGTTCCACAGCACGTCAGCGGTGAGAGCTACAGCAGCGACAGCGACGTAGAAGCGGCCCAAGGTCTGGCGATGATGCGAATGGCAGAGGAGGACGATGCGAGGAGGCAGAGTGGTGGAGGCGGAAGCCAAATGAGGTTCGGTGGCCTTGGCTCCCAACCAGGCTCCCATCAGCAATTGCCGGACGGGAGTGATAGCGATGACTATGCAAATGTCGACATGAGCTCGTTCGGGGGTGGATACGATGTACAGATGACATACGGTGGTGACCCGAACGAGCTTGCTGCTGGGTGTGAATTKAACGGCGGCACACATAGCCAGGCTGTGTCAAGTCAAAACAGCTCCATGCGAAGGTCTCACGCGTCCCAGTCCAGTCGCGAGGGCTATGAGTACCACCCGGAGTATTCAAGATACAACCAGCCATACAATCCCGAAGCCCGCGTCGAAGTCGGAGGCACTGGTGGACTTGCAGAACCCGCGCCTGGTGGTCGTCGGCAGAGTTACGATGAAGGCGATGAGTACTCTTTCATGGAGGGCCAGCTGCCCGACCGCTTTCCGGACGAGCCTCCGGACATTATGTTCCAGCCAGCGGGTGCACTGTATCCATCACGACCTCTCCCTGCCGTTCCCTATCTTGATACTGACCAGCCGGCGATACCAACCGATTTCAAGACTTTGCCGYCTATTCCTGCCCAACCTCCATACCCGGGCACGATCGAAGGCTACAATGCCCAAGGGCAGTGGGTTCCTCGATCAACCTCCCTGGTTAGCCACAGTAATACTCCCCAGGTAGCGCAGCCACTGCGGTCCAAAACAGACGCTGAAGAAAGGAGAATTCGGCAACAGATGGGACGAGGTTCGACATATGCGACTCTGGAGTCAACACCTGCAACTGCAAGCATGGTCCTTGATCTGCCTGCTATCGGCAAGCGTTTCGTCCCATCCAAGCTCGGCGCCCCAGAATTCAAGAAATGTGACGAGCCGTGGTCCTTGAACTCCTTGCTGAAATGGTTGTTCYAAGTGACTGTGCCGGAACAAAATACTGAGCTCAAGGAAGCAGATATCCAGGAGGCACTAGTTGCCTTATTCACAAGCAAAGTACCTACCATGAACATTGCTGACGCTGAAGCCTTGAGTCACCGGGTCGTCCTTGACATGTTTGCTGCCGGGACTCTGGTCACTACGGAAGAATGGGTCAAGATTGTTCCTGGACCCATATCTGGTGTCATATTCCAGCTCACAAAGTCTGGTTGCTATTCACCAACCGTACACGACCACATACTGCCAAACTATCGCTGCTATTCCCATCACTGCCAAAGGACGCTGAGAAAGGTGAACTTGCAGGCG
The DNA here is from genome assembly GCF_900074925.1 of Ramularia collo-cygni. Lineage (NCBI taxonomy): Eukaryota > Fungi > Ascomycota > Dothideomycetes > Mycosphaerellales > Mycosphaerellaceae > Ramularia > Ramularia collo-cygni. Next base: position 66,125 of record NW_019716273.1, on the reverse strand, counting down.
CAACCCTCGCGGTCCACCGAGAGCTGGACGGAGTTCTACAAAGTAAAGAAAGAAGACGTGGAAGGTCGAGACAAGAAAGATGTGGAGAGGCAACATGTCTTGCACGAAATTGTGTCCACAGAGGAAAGATACATGTCAGACTTGGATGTGCTTCGGACGCTCTACCGCGACCAACTTGCCCGGGTCGAGCCATCCGTCATCACTCCCAAAAGGAGAGAGCGCTTCATTCGAGACGTGTTTGGTCGCATCGACACGGTCAAGATGGCCAACGAGGAGCATCTCCTTCCGCAGCTCAAGTACAGACAGCAGGAACAGGGTCCGTGGGTTGTGGGGTACAGTGATATCTTCCGACAGTGGATACGCAAAGCCAAGGTTGCATACATTGACTACGCCAACGACTTCCCCAAAGCCGACCACTTGGTGCGACAGGAAATGGATCGGAACATTGATTTCAGGAACTTTGTCGACAGGGCCAGGGGTGATAAGAGATCTGACAGGCTTCCTCTTGACAGTTTCCTCAAGGCACCCATTTCACGGCTGCAAAGGTATACGCTGCTGTTGAGTACGGTTTTGAAGAACATGACTGTCGAAAGCCAAGAGAAGACAAACTTGTTGCTGGCGCTTGAAGAAGTCAAAGCGGTGGCCATGGAGTGTGACGCTCGTGTGGCCGAAATGCAAAGGAAGATTGACCTCGCGGATTTGAGCAGCAAGTTGGTATTGCGGCCGGGCATGCAGAACGAGGTCGAGCTCAACCTTGATCACTTTGGGCGAGAACTAATACACCGCGGTGACCTACAACGGATGGGCAGTAACAGGTTCACATGGCTGGAATGCCACGCCCTGCTCTTCGATCATTACCTGATACTTGCCAAGACGATCGCTACGCGGATAGGCGAGACTGGCAAGCTGGACAGATATGACGTTTCGAGGCTCCCTATACCAATGGACCTGCTGATTCTGGAGAGCGCAAACGACCCGGCCATGCAGAAGTCAAGTTACGTCAAAGGCATAACGTCTGTGAGAGAAGCCACTGGCAGATCAACGCCATCTGGTCAAGAAACCCTGGCCAGGGTAGCATCAAATCAGCCAGCCGGGGCTGGTAACTTACAGCACGCGAATACAGGCGCCTCTTCCAACTCGTTGCAGCCTGTGACATCTCTCAGTGAAGGCAGGGATTCGGATCGTATCATGTACCCATTCAAAGTCAAGCATCTCGGCAGAGAAACCTACACCCTCTTCGCACCGACTGAAAATGCCAGACGGGAATGGTGCACCAAACTCACGATAGCAAAAACCAAGCACGCTGCTGCCCTGCACGCGCAAAACGCCGAGCCATTCCGGCTGCGAGTCATGGCTGACTCTGCTTTTGTGTTCGATGCCTTTGGTGGCAGCGGCAAGGGCGTTGTCATCAAGGGTACGCCTGTTGATCGCGCTATCAAAGAAGTCGAGCACCGTTTTAAGGACACTGGAAGGCCTGGACCGATTTGCAGAGCGAGAGTCAATTGCGCGACTAGCTTCACTACGCCCCATCCGGGTAAGCAGATGGTTGCTGTTGGTACTGATTACGGGGTATATGTCAGCGAGCTGGACAATCCACGCGGGTGGACCAAGGTAAGTCATACACGACGATGCGAAGACGGTTATACTGACCATTTACCAGGCTATCGGCATGCTGCGTGTAACGCAAGTCGCAGTGCTCGAGGAGTTCAACCTCTTCCTCCTCATATCAGACAAATCGCTCATAGCATATCATCTCGACGTGGTATGTCCCAATGAGCGCAGTGGGCCTGTTCCAGCAAACGACTCCGCCCGAAAGGCGCCCCAAAAATTATCCGGCAGCAAAGAYGTGGGCTTCTTCGTCACCGGCAAGCAGAAGGATCGGACATTGGTATTCTACAAGAAGCGCGACAATCTCAATTCGGTCTTCAAAGTCTTGGAGCCCGTSTACCAGAAGTCTACCGAAAAGAAACGCGGCATGTTCAAGAAGGTAAAGTCCTCCATCTCGCCTCTCTCATTGTACTTGAACGTCTGTCAACTCAACATGCTAACAACAACAATCAGACCACCGAATTCTTTCGAGAGTACGACGAATTTTACATACCGACTGAGTGCACAGGGATGAATCTCTTCCACTCAAGTTTGGCTGTCAGCACGGCACGGGGCTTTGAGGTCCTCACACTCGACAAGAAACAACCCTGGACCGTACCAGAGCTCAAGGCAGAGCACGTGCAGAATATCGCGCAACACATCAAAGACCAACGTGCATTGAGTATGCTTCGTCTCTCCGACCAAGAATTTCTCCTCTGCTACTGCAACTTCGCCGTCTACGTCAACAAACACGGAGATGTGTCGCGTTCAGTCATCATGCAGTTTGTGGGGAATGCACAGAATGCCGCGTTGTACGGACCATATCTCGTATTGTTTGACAATGATTTCGTTGAGATTCGAAATGCACAGAACGGCCGACTGAAGCAGATCATCTCGGGGAGAGAAATCAAATGTTTGGACGACGGGACGAATTGGACTGCAAATGCACCCGCAGTGGTGAATGGRGCTGCGGGTGTTCCTCCTGTGTATACGCCTACTGCGTCGAGGACGCTGAAATTGGTGATGCAGCATCCGGAGTTGGAGAAGACGCAGATTGTGGTGGAGTTGCTATTGAATGAGAATATGAAAGAGTAGGAGAGGAGATGTGATGACAATGACGGCGCAACGAATGCACTTGTCATGGTTTGTGGAATGTGAATGGGATAAGTTGGCGGTATATTGTCGTTGTGTTTCTTTCTTCGCGAGATACCACGGTGCCTCTCCTCGCATGATTATTGCTGAGAGCTTTCGGATTACACGGCACGATGGGCGATGGGGGGAGAGGTGTGACCTCGTTTGAGATTAGTTGTGTGAGATGTAGTGGAGAGGAGTGGAGTGGGAGTGGAGTGATGTATAGCWTATGATGAGACTCGATTGATCCAGTCATGACTGTGTGATCATGATCATGATTACCTCATCTCTCTCCATCCTCTTGCTGTCTCGCTTCGTCAAGAGGTTCTACCGGGGTTGTGAACGGTCTCGCTTATAAATTATGCAGTTCTGCCGCAAGGTACCTTGCTTTATTCACATGTCTACCTAGGTAGACCCTTATTTTTTGGACCCCGCATCCGGCTGCGCCGGAGCCCAAGATCTTGGTGCGAGTCTCGTCACTCTCAATCACATGGATGTCCAAGCCACGGGTGCACTCGAGCACTCGAGCGTGGCCTTTGCCTAGGTTAACCCAAAAGTATCTTATTAGTAAAGTTATCAGGGATAAAGAGTCGCACAGTGCAGATGAGGAGTAATTCTTCCTCTGCTCACCACTTGCTCTCTTATAGCAACGGCACCTCTTGTTCTTGCCTAGGAGATTGCGTGTCGAAGAAGGTTGTAGAAGGAATGCGCTTTCTCCATTGAGATCTATACCCGCCCAACGCTCCTCGTATCCATCATCCATCCAAGAAGAAAAAGAAGAGGAGGCCTTTGTTATACACACGCCTAACACTACTTCGCTAACGTCTAATTTGGTATCATCACCAACATCCTACCTAGTGTCATCATGGATACCTCAGCAGCCTCCCGAGTTTTCAACATCCCCGAACTGCTCGAGATTATCCTCTTGAACCTACAATCTAAGGACCTGCTCCTAAGTCAACGCACAGCGCGAAGTTTCCATTCCACCACCCAAGGCAGCATCAAACTCCGACGCAAACTCTTTCTCGAACCGGATTGGAATCTCGAGGGCCGGGTGTTCGACGCCTATAAACCTGGCAATAGGCCGGGTCGCAAGCCCGAGAACAATCGTCTTCTACTCAAGGCCTTTCCGGGTTGTTATCCGACGATAACGCTTGTGATTCTCCGAGATGGGATCAGTGCTGGAGGACAGTCTACGTTTTCATCACTCGGACGACGGGAGGAGTGGAGCTGGGACGTATGCATGTCGTTTCCGGCCGATCGTCTTCCTGATGTTCCGGCAGCAGTTCTGCGACCAGAAGCTAGCTGGAGGAAGATGTTGCTCTCCCAGCCGCCTTGCAAGAGCTTGTACTTGGTTCGAAGGTGGCAGCGAGGTCGACACCCTGCGATTGTGAGGGAAGGTGGAGTAACAATGGGCGACGTCTTTGACGGGGTGACAAGGGAAGATTCTGGGGATGGTGAGAGGAAATGGCACGACAGTTATATCAGGTGAGAAATTCACTGCTTTGCTGCAGCTCTGCGATACTGTGCTGACCTAGGACCAGCTCTGACAGCTGCTGGCATTTTGAGGGTCCTTTGCAATGCAACATGATTGAGCAGTGAGCGCGAGTGCAAATATTTTGCTCTCTCAAGTCGCACAATGCTGAACGTGTAGGTTTCGTGCCAGCAAGACCGGCAGGGCCGACTTCGACTATTGTCATTCCAGGACGCTGCGGGACGCCACAGTGACTGTGTATTTGGAGGAGACGGACTCGGTAGAGGCTGTCAAGTTGGCGGTGAGTGCGATCGATCCTCTTGTCGCTGGAGCAGTCGCTGATTGTTACTGTAGAGATTGGTAGTTGGTCGTGGCTTGGTCGACATTTTCCGGAGCAGGGGTGAGATTTGGTGATGACGGTCCGAAGCAGCCACTCGCAACGAATTGAAATAGCATGCTGGGTAAGTGGCAGGCATCCTGGGCGCAGGCTGGACACATCGTCGGGATCCTAGCATGCTCTATTTGGCAATCGAGTCGAGGTCGACCTGTTCACTTCTTTTGTAGATCTTCAATACCGTCATTTCTCGTGAAGGTTTGGTATTCCTCTCCCTCCTTCATCTCCTTCTGAGCTTGCAGTCCCTCGTAGGTTCCTTTGCCCGCGTACAGCATGGGTGTTGGGCCATCGCCTTCCAGTTCCTGGCTGGTGGCAATGGGTTTGTTGCCGCGGAAGCGTTTCCGCATATCGACGAGTCCACGTTTACATTGACCATAGCCGTGCTTCAGCTGTTGGCACTGCGTCGGAAGCGTGTCCACGAGCGGTGGCCGTAGGCAATCGATTGGCTTGTTGCGGTGGACCATGACACAGTCGCTATTGGCGAGACATGCTGCCAGCGCGGCGCCTAGAGCACGGTGAGCTGGAGGTAAGCGAGATTTATGATGATGTGTGCATACGGATATCTGTGCACGAGGTCGGCATTGCGAGGTGTCTTTCCGGCCTCCGAACAGTCAATGAAGGAGAGGATGGTGTTGTGCGGACGATCAAGTCTCGCGGATGATTTCGATGGCCATCATGACTTGATGCCTTTCCCGAGATCTCCAGCACTTTTGCCGCCGGCCCGTCGATCACATGCAAAACAGTTGGCGGGAGGGAGGACAAGAGGTCCTTCGCTACATCATGCACCTGATCACACCGCCGCCCGTTTCCTGATGCTGGCCATGGACATGCCCTCCGTTTACGAGCGATCTCAAATAGCATGCGACCTATACCAGTAATCGACACCTAAGCCCGCCTGCCGTCCGCCGCTATCAAAATGCCTCCCGTTCCCTTCGTCGGGCGGCTGCATATCCACGAGTACCTCGCCCTCGGTGGCTCCTTCGTCCTCCTCCTCCTCGAAGTCGTGATCCGGACGATAACCCTGCTACTCCCCACGCCTATCATTCACTTGGGGTATCGGATCAGTCGCAATGCCTTCAACAGCCTCTCATCGCCATATTCGCGACGCGCCCGCAATAAGAAAAAGGGTGTTTCATACTCCATAGCGCATGCAGATGATTTCGTCGCGCTTTGCGAGCTCTACGGCTATTCTGCCGAGGAGCATGTTGTTCAGACGAAAGATGGCTTCCTTCTGGGCGTGCACCGACTCGCCTGGCGCAAAGGCGAGGAGGATCAGCGTGTCAATTGCGGGCCAGGCAGCATACAGAAGAAGGTGATATACCTGCACCACGGTCTCATGATGAACAGCGAGGTCTGGGTATGCATTACGGAGCAGGAGCGGTGTCTGCCCTTTCTGCTGGTCGATCAGGGCTACGATGTCTGGCTCGGTAATAACAGAGGAAACAAGTACAGCAAAAAGTCGCTGCATTACGGTCCGATAGACCTACCGTTTTGGAATTTCAGCATGGGTAAGTTATCGTCTGGCTTGAGATGCACTCGAATCGACATCACTAACTCGCCCTCGCAGATGACTTTGCCTTCCATGATATTCCTGATTCGATTAACTATATCCTCAGCACAACGGAGCAGCCGAGCTTGTCATATATTGGATTCAGTCAAGGAACTGCACAAGCGTTTGCTACTTTGTCAATTCATCCCACGCTCAACTCCAAGGTCGATGTATTCGTGGCGTTGGCACCAGCCATGGCACCTCCGGGTCTTGCCTCTGGCATCGTAAGCTCTCTAGTCAAATCTAACCCGGAAGTACTCTACTTGGCATTCGGCCGTCGCGCCATGCTCAGCAGTACGACAATGTGGCAGGCTATACTCTACCCAGCCATCTTTACTTGGGTCATCGACAAGGCGCTGAGTTTCCTCTTTGGCTGGAAGACGGCCAACATCACACCTCACCAGAAGCTGGCCGCGTATCCTCACTTATACTCTTTCACCAGCACCAAGAGTGTAGTTCACTGGTTTCAGATCATCCGAAATGGTAAATTTCAGATGTTCGATGACGAGGTCACTGGTCCAGGCAGCTTCACTACAGGAAGCAAGTATTACAAGGTTGCCAAGTTTCCCACCAGAAACATCAAGACTCCCATCGTTCTCGTCTACGGCGGGAGCGATAGCTTGGTCGATATCAAGCTCATGCTCAAGGAGCTGCCCAGGCATACCGTTGCGAAGTGCGTACCAAAGTACGAGCATTTGGATCTCCTCTGGGCCAGTGATGTTGAGCACCTCGTCTTTCCACATGTCCTCGAAGCTTTGAACAACTACGCTACTCCCAGCGTCACCAAGCGCGAGGCGCTGGGCTGGACCGGAGGCCTGGAACTCCCCAGCCGCAACATCTTCGACAGTACACAGCCTCCCGGATACTCGGACGATGAGCAGTCTCGCCGAATGCCAGAGACGCCCATTTCCGACGCTTTCCGTCGCTCTCATGCCGAGGAGCAAATGGACGAAAGCGACCAAGACGATGAAATGAACAGCAGTCGGGAAGGACTCATGCTCGCACCATCCGCTTTTGCGCACTCTTCTGCCAGTCCGCGTAGGACCAGGACCCTTCAGGCTAGCCTTCTGCCCGGCGAAACTGTACGTGCTCCTTCTACATCTTCGGCGTCCAGCGAGGCGAGAGCGACACTGAGCTTACTTCAACACAGCAGCCCCGGAACTGACGAGACCGCACAACGACGGGTCCTATCTGGAACTTCCCTGGGGGCTGTGAGTACGGCGGCTACTGATCAGACGGTTGTGAGGAATAGACCAGAGGGATGGTGGAGTTCAACGTGCTCTTCTGCAACTAGTCTTGTGGAACCGGAGAGACCGGCTGAGTGATGTTTGGGGTGAGCAAGACAGTTCTGGACGCTCTCTTATATACCCTAATTCGGCGATGCTTTGTCGCGGTATGACAGCCTTATCGTACATGGGACTATCTTGTTGTAACGTCTGTATCAGAAGCGGACACAATATGTTTATCAGTACAGAGAGCAGCCTTGTCAAGCCGTTGCATAAGAGGGCCTGCATCCTCTGTCGACTTCTACATTGCACATACCGTCGGAACAACGCCAACCACTCTCAATGATGACAATATCTACGCTGCACTGCACACAACCCGCGACAGACAAAATGAAAGTTCACATCGATATTTCTCGGTTCAACTTCATTGTAGTTGTCGCCAATCTGCTCTACACGCCTCCATATGATATCGACAACCTCGAGATATCGTTCCTAGGTACTCGGCAACTCCAGCTCAATCGCAGTCTTCTCTGTCACCATACCCATGCTAGACATATGATATTGGAAGCCACATCCAGCTGCGAGCTTGACAGTTGGCTCTGTTTCGTGAACCGTGGAGTAGCACAGGCCCTATCCATTGGGTTGAGCCTTCGTGGCCTGTGAAAGTATCACGTATCAGTWGACACTCATTCTGAGAATGTTCCACGTCGCCCACAACACTGCATACAAAGCCCCGACATAGAGGCTCTGCCATCTGGAAAGGGAGCGGCCAAGTCCATAAACTTGTTCATTCTGAGAACTAGGKACTCCAGCTGGACGATGTGAGGTTGATGAAAGCCTGACTTTTGGGTAAAATGYCTACAAAGTCTCTGAAAGAAACTGGAGTGCCGTCGTCTTCGAGAACGCAGCCTTCGGTCGAGTTTTGTGCTAGGGTTAGGGTTGGGGTAGTGTAGAAACGGTGATTTATCGTGCTGCTGTGCTCTCTGACGCATGTAGATACTATTACCCGCTTGGAGGGTTGTTTCGACCGCCATTTTCGCTTTTATGGAGGTCTGACTTGAGTGAGGCCGTGTTGTTGACTGCTTTTCGGGTGACCGTGTGTTAGAATAGTACCACAGCATTGGAAACGTCTCTTTGAAATCTTCTAATGCGCATGGACAACTCACCTCCATGCTCCCGCGGTGCATAAATAGATAGCTATGTATTTGCTTGGACATGTCCTGTCATCGCCAGGTCGATTGATGTCGAGTTTATTGAACAGCACCAGTAACTAGCTGGTGGGAATGATGAGCGCACGACTCGGAACACTTAAGTCCACAGTCCAAAGGCGAACGATACGACCACGCAACATAGGGACGAACAAGAATCCCGATTGGAACCTCTACTTCACTCAACATCCATCAGTTATCGAGGTCCGTCACTTAATGGAAAAGTAAAGCTTATAAGAACGACACGGTTGGCTGCAACTTTGACAGCCACACAACACAGTCTCGCACCACACCAACAGAACGAAGTAACTAGAGGTACACAGCAGTCGACGTTCATTCATTATCTCGCTTCAAACTTCCACCTACTAGAGATGTGGAGAGATATGCCTCAATCTAGACGTACATGCAGGAGCTTTGTCATGTTCGCGTATAGGTGTGCTCCCCGACTCATGCAAATTACTCCATGGCGGTGTGGCTGCTGCAACGGACACATTTTCTCGCCAACGCCTGATAGTCTCGACGGATATAGTTGAGCATTTTCATCTCTCCGTCAACGCCTGATAGTCTTGACAAGTGCTGCAGAACATCTCAATCTTGAATGTTTATAGAGAAGGATGGAGTTGGCGGAAACGGTCGCAGTACTCCACATTCAACACACTTGTCGCGACGCTTCGAAGTATAGTCCGATTGCGATCTGACATGAATCAGATGGTTTCCGGATATGCAAGAGGAGCTCCGATTGTCGTTCAACGTCCACCGTATGCCGTGGTGAAGACGTTGCGGGCCATTGCAGTAGCTGCGCAGATGTCGGGTTCGTACGGCTGGCGCATCGTCATGGGTGGTATCTTTGTGGGAGTAGAGGCAGAGCGAAAACCTCCAAGAGACCGTCCTTCATATGGCAGCGTCTCTTTCAAATTTTGATGATCGTCGCCTTGATATCAATCGAAACGCGCAGTCAAGTCGGTAGCGAGAGCCGTCATATTTAGGCGTCGTACGGGAGAAGCAAGCGACACCATGCATTTTTTGACAGCCCCGTCGTACTGGGACCCATGMCTAGGCGCTCCGTCTTKCAGTGTCGAGCAGCAGGCACAAGGAACGAGGCCCAAGAAATCGTTCACGACCCCTTCATAGCGTCGTGAGATCTAGATTGCCATGGAGAACGCTGGTTGTCACCGACAGGACAGCGTCTCCGGGTAATGGGTGAATGGTTCAGAGGGACGCAGTCACACATGCACTACAGTACCTCTATCGCGGGGCAAGACATTTCCACGCAACCACTTTCCCTTCCTGTCAGCAGCTCCGTCATCACTGGATCTAATGATAGTTGACACGAGCCCACGGAACTCTACTCTCCGTGCCATGATGATGTCGATGTCGTGACCGCCTCATATCTTGTGCCCGACGGCGAGATTCGAAATTGGAGTCGTTCGATTGTCGAGTCTCGGCGGCCCATGTCTCACTCCCGCAAGTTGCCTGCGTCAATCATGGAGTCCAGGCCATGCCCTTGGACATACCCCTCCCATGCTGACAGCCGCTTGCAAGGTGTTGAGATGGCTGCATATGCCAGCTTCAGGGCTTATCCTGGAGCTCCGGAACAGCGGAGAATCCTTGCTTGAGAAACACCTGGCATCCTGGGCTGTGGAGGCCTTGATCTGACAAGATCTAAGCCAGGAATAGATCGAAATGTTATTGTTGGTGTTGCAATTCAACCTTCAATCGTAATAATAACAATGCGTCAAGGCGTCGCAGGAAAAGGTTTCGGACAGGTGTTCGAAGAAAGTGATGATGATAACATCCTTACCTCCATGTCCTCACCCTTTCGCATGCACTTCGGCAAATGTGACTTTTCCCACTACTGTAAAGGTGTGCGTCGTCTGATTTGTAGGTCATCGCGATTTGCGGAGTATTCCTCCGAATGGTTGAGTCCCAGCCCCGATCGCGACTTTCCCGTCATCATTCTGCGATGTGTTTTCAATGCAACTGTGAAATGTTCAGGTTTCGGGCATTTTTCGTGCTTTGCTTCGGGAGTTTCAACCCAGAAGTCTATTGTGTGCCGACGCGGAAGACGGCGGAAGAGGAGCGAAAGTCCAGACCGTCTGGTGTTTGAGTTCAACTCCCAAACACAAACAAACTTTGTCCTAGCATGTTTCATCTCGCGTCTCGTATCATAATGGTCTTCTGGTTTGGGATTAATCTCAAGTAAATCACTAACTATGCCTTCTCTGGCGACTCTCGCGCTGGACGTTGAAGGCGGAAACGTGGAAAGGGTCTCGGGTCTCGTGATCGCAAGCAGTCTGCAAAAGCCGTCATCGTGGGAGTTCTTGAGTGGGTGGATGAATCATGACGATCGGACCAATAATTGTAGCCACATTGTCATGGTTTGATCATCAACAACAATGCACTTTTGCTCCACCATGCACTGCTTCGCGTAATGCGGGAAAAATCTTTCCGATCGATTGCCAGCAAGTACCAGGGTGAAGCAGGGCCTCAGGCAGCGGACAGTTCCTCCGGTTCGGGTACGGTAGCTATCAGATCTTTGATAATGYGTGACACTGCCGCGAGGCACGTGAAACCACGTACAATGCATTGTGGGCCTGACTGCGCGCTCGCAGTATGTCCTAGTTTTCTAGAGCCAGATCGATTGAGTGCTCGCGCTCGCGCTGTCCCGCGAGCGGGGTACCCAGCCAAGGCATTCGACAACAGCGTCAGCTGTATGGTGACTTAAGCAGTGAGGAGACCTACAGTATCGAATGGTCGGCAATTGCACATGGTTAATTCTCCTCGAAGCTAAGCTTCAATGTGCTTTACTAGTCTCCACTGCGCTTTCGGACTGGCGGAAACTTCTCATTGCCGTTGAGCTAGGTTTCGGGACACAGTCCAATTATGCCACTGTAGACTTTGACTTGTAGTGTTGTAACCGAGCCACAGCTGACGAGTGCCTCCACTGGTGTGCATCATTTCCTGCGTCGCATTATTGTGAAAGAGATTGCAAGCATTCAACGTGATGATCATGTACCCATGTCGCATCACTCACGACAAGGGTTAATTCCGGGAATGCATTTCGCACCAAAAAAGGCCCAYGTGATCTGAGCAGCGGCCTCCTCGGCAGCTAGGATGATGCTTTCGGTTGAGCCTGGTACGAAAATCGTAGCTCATTTGGAGTCCAGGGAGCCACGTGCGTCTTACCGTTGAATGTCGTGTTTCAGATTGCTGGATTGGCTTTAGATCAGCACAATCAAGGAATTCGCTGTCTGTCGAGCCCAACGCGCCAACTACAACGAGAATTTGTCGCGCAGCCGATCGCGAGCTCCATGGAAGATTTTGTCATCGGGGTCGCGCGCTAGGCAATCGGAGCATGTGGTCTCGAAGAAGGAAAGCGCCAGGAAGCAATCCATGCCCTGCTGGCTTGAAGCGAGGTTGTTGTGGTTGGCGGTGCCACAAGTCGCCCTGTCGCTCTCGGTAGTGCAGGATAGCGCTGGCTGGGTCGAACCCAAGTATACCCATGCGGCGCTATGTCCTCGTCGTCTAAAAACGAAGTGCGGATGACCCGGGCTTTTCGGTAGGATTCCGTTAGTGCTGCTTCACGCAAGCTTGTGCGAGCATTCCATTCTCATTGCACACCTATCAATAACGCCGATGAGATCTTCGCTTGCGCGTGCCGCTGCGAAGGTCGCCGAGCTAGTCGAGGCCTGCTGGACAAAACATGGTCAAATTCTCATGGGTGCATTGTGAGCCTGCATGCCACGCYGCGCGCCAGAGCAAAAGGGCGGTAGTGTTGATTTCGGGACATGAGCCTCTCTCGGTGCATTTTCGGGTGCAGGAAGGTTCATGCGGCTCATGCTCTAGCGATTGTTTCAGGCATCGATGCAAGGTGCTGTGGAGAAGAAGAGGCGGAGATCGACGCCATCAGCGGTCTGGCGCTTCGCGGCAGCTAAAGGACCCGTTTATGAGCTAATGCGGGGTCGAGCCTTGACGAGCAAGGCGAAGAGGGCAATTGCGTGCGAAGGATTCGTGAGGGCTTTGGGGCCGAGCGACGCCGCTGTCGTGTTGCGCAACCCAAGCGTGCATTGCAGCGCAGCTGATGGCGAGAAGCAGAGCATGCGTGCGCCAAGCTTGGGCGGCATGAATGAACTCCTCACGCACTCTAACTGGTCCAGCTCGGGCAAACGAGGACGGAGCGAGCCGATGCGCGTGAGTGTGGTGCAACGTGAGAGCTATGCGGGTGCGGACAGCCGCAGCCCGCGACGGCGATGGTCGGTCGATGAGGTGAGCGTCGACAACACCAACCACAGAGGGCCGTGCTGGCACCGCGCAGGTCTGCATGTGGTCGCAAAGTGAGTTTGATAGCGTCAACGAGGTGAGGTGAAGCGAAGGTTGAAGCGGTGCTCGCCAACGGCGGCGGCAACAGCGACTCCGCCCTTCGGTACCATCGGGAGGCTTGCAACGCGTGGAAAGGTGGATACGYTTTTTTCCTCTGCACGTCGCACGGCGCTAGTGAACAAGCACGTTTCGTGTTTTCGTAGCAGCGTTTGCAAGCGAGCGCCCTGCGCAGCCACTGCTGCTTAGGCTCCGCTCTAGGGGACGTCGATCACGCCGGCGCATCACCTTTGCGTGCACACACACATCCGCCCTCTTGCCTGCGGACGGACACCCTGCCAGAGGAATGAAGCGCCGTGACCCATCGGCCCATTTCCCGGACGTGGGCGGCCGGCAGGCAGGCATCATTGCCAGGGCTCCTCCTCGCAGCTCACCGTCGCCCGTGCAGCAGCTAATCAGCGTCGTCTCGCGCGCCAAGGCCGGCGCAGTCCCCAGCAGCGAGCAAGCAACGCGAAAGCAGGCACGTCCGCTATAAGGCCCTGCTGGCTTAGCAGGGCATCAATCCCTAAACCCCAACCAACCTTGCACTTGCACCTCTGCTAGCTAGGTCCCCGGCGTGCTTTTTACCTTCGATCTTCGCTCCCCTCCCTGTCTATCAAGCCGATCAGCCCGCAAAACCGTTGGCTTGTTGTACGCCGAACTCTGCTCGCCGCGCCGTCTGACGCATAGACAGCAGCAGGCGCTCGCCCTGCCACGACACCGCCCGGCACCCAATCCTGACTTGCCGTACGATCACATCCCAGCACGACAGCCCGCTTTCAGACTTGTCGTTCTCGGCATGGTACGTTGAACAACCTTCTACTCGCTCGCTCTGCCGTGTGTTTGTGCGTGTGTGTGCTCTTGGACCTGCTTCGTTGCCCGCTTTACCACTCCTCACCCGCCGTGCTGCTCTGCTCTGCTGCTGCTGCACGCACGTCCACAACTCTTCCCCCACCCAACCTTGCTCAGCTCCCGCAGCATATCTGTTGCCCCAAGGGCCGCCACACCCGCCCCGGCCTGCGCTCTGCACACTTTCCAAACACCTTCACACGACAGCACGCGAGCACGGCACCTCCCATCCCTGCCACACATGTCCTCTACCACGCACTCGCGCGCCCTGCCCTCGTCATCGGCAACGCGACCATCGACTATGCAACATCAACCCCAACAACAGCATCACTATGAACCTCGCCCACCGCTGGTACGGCTTTTCAATTCTCACATTCTGCTCCCTGACTCGCGACTGCACACCCAGCGCTGTTTTACCTTTGATTTGACCGACTCTGTTCCCCAAACATTTCCTTCTGCACGACAAAAGTCAAACCCATCCACGCCTGCAACTCGCTCCCAAGTGGAGCCCGTTCCCCGCCCGTGCCCCTCAGACGGATGCTGCGAAAGTTACAGCTGCCTCACCGCTGAGCTGACCCTGCTTCCCGCCAACTGCCACACCTATCTTCCCTGTCCCTGTCGCTGCTGTTACAACCTGGGCTTTGCTGGCCTRCACGTCTCCGATTCCCCGTTGGGCTACGAAACCATGAAACATGAATAATCAGCGCTCGATTCAGGCACCGTTCCATATACTGACTCTTATTGCACGTTGCAGAATCAGTCAAATGGACAGCAGGGACTGCCTCCACCCCACCAGCACATGCAGCATCCACGATCGGCAGGTCTAATCCAACAACACCGCCCAAACTCGCCTCACCAATCCCAAAATCTACAATCATCTCAAGGACCCTACATTTCGCCACATTCGTCGACGCAAAGCCTGCCACCCCAGCACCAGCAGCACCAGTCTCCGTACATCGGGACGTCTGCTGTACCGGGTATCCCATCGCAGCATTCTGGTGAGCCCGCGTTCTTCGGTGCCCATCCCAGTCCGTACAGCAACAATAGCGCTGCGGGGAGCTACGCATCATCAGGTGAGTTGAAACCAATTAATTTACAACCAAGATACCCCGAGCGTTAATGACTTGGTCGTTGCGCTGGTATCGATGCCATGGCTCGTACTTTTGGACTGGGACTGACCAGCTTTGCAGAACCAAACGAGAGCATGGCAGCAACACAGGCAGCTATCGRCCGCCAGTCGTATCCGCCAATCTCAAGCTACCAGACACCGCAGTCCAACTCTCCGGCATCCATCCACTCGCCGCAGACGGATGCACATGGTCGACCGATGTACGGCTTATCCTCGATGCCTACCCAAATGTACTACCCACAGTACCAGATGCAGCAGCCGTCGCCATACGGGCAACATCCTGCTGCCGCATCGCATCATTCACAAATGACATCGGCACCCGGCATGCTGATGTCACACCAACAGCCCCAGCAACAGATGCATCAATCGTCACAATCCCAACAGGGTCACCCGCAAGCTGGTCTAATCGACGCCAAACCATCACAATCGTCCATTCCGCGGCCACCATCGGTTCTGGCACCTCCTCAGGGAACGTCCCAAACACCTTCAGGTCCAGGTATGAACGGCATACCGACATCTTCCACAGACGACCCTAATGCAAGTGCAGCTCCAGGTCCCATTCCGGMAACGACGCCGCTCGTCGTTCGTCAAGATGGCAACGGCGTGCAGTGGATTGCTTTTGAGTACTCGCGCGACCGCGTGAAGATGGAATACACCATCCGCTGCGACGTCGAGTC
Source organism: Ramularia collo-cygni (assembly GCF_900074925.1). Lineage (NCBI taxonomy): Eukaryota > Fungi > Ascomycota > Dothideomycetes > Mycosphaerellales > Mycosphaerellaceae > Ramularia > Ramularia collo-cygni. The sequence goes on along the minus strand of NW_019716273.1, from coordinate 50,545 downwards.
GGTGAATGTCGATGAGTTGAGCCAAGAGTTCAAGTCTGCAAATTGCGTTTACCCGCGTGCATGCTGCGGCAAAGACCAATACAAGGGAAACCGTTTGCACTATGAGAGCGAATGCAATGCGGTTGGCTGGGCACTGGMACAACTGAACCCTCCCTTGCGCGAAAAACGTGGCTTGATTCAGCGTGCCGTTGACAGCTGGAGGAATAGCAACCAAGACGTGAGATTACGGAGCCGTCGCGTGCGACGCATGGCGAAGATCAACACAAGGAACCAAGCCAAGGCGACGCCTGGTGGACCATTCCCGGGTCCGCAAGGGCCTGGCAGCGCTGGGCTGCCACCCAACGGCATGGCCCAAGGCTCAGGACGCCCGCCGAATATGGGCCCAGGTGGCATGCATCACCATCACACCGACGGCAGCGGATCCGGCGGTGGCAACGACGTCAGCGGTATGTTCCACCAGATGTGAATGATTGCCTTGTACTACTATTGTTGCATGCGCATTTGTGGCGTTGGAGGGACCGAGAGAAAGGTCGTGAGCATATCCGTCATCCTAGCCGTACGACTCTGTACAGCATTACTATCTTCGCCGACGGTTGCGATTGGCAATTCGCATCTTGTATCTTGTTCTTGTACATTTTTGCTCTTGCCCATCACTTGCTGCGCTGGTTTTCTCGCTTCGCATTCACATCCATGCATCAGATCATTACTTTCGGGCGCTAACGATTGGACTCGCTTTTAGCCGGAAATGATTACAATAGCGCTGCCGGACATCCTGAGCAAGGGGCAAACGGAGAGAACGATCATCTATCAGCATCTCCAGCGGGCCGATACGCGCAGAACTTCTACCCAAGCTACCCTCAGCATTCGCATCCGGCCTCGTCCATGCCATCGATCCTCGGCATGGAATCCATGCATGGTCATGCCTCTACCCTTGCCACAGCTTCGGTCAAGTATGAAGACGAAGAGCATAAGCGTGCACTCTTTGGCGACGTGCCTGAATCTAAGCGTCGCAAGTTCATACTCGTCGACGACACCCAACGAGGTACTCGTGTAAGGGTCCGGGTAATGCTGGACCAAGTCAAGATGGACGACATGCCAGACGCCCACCTCAGGATCAACGCGGTGTACCCTCGTTCCTACTTTGCTCGGCAGATGAGATCGCCACCTGGTTCACCGCGGGCGCGCGGTCACTGGGACGATGAAGACGATGGCCCCGAAGTTGGTGCGGCTGGTAAGACATTGGTGCCTGTTTCCCTCATGGACGGTAGCGAGGCCAAACTGCCTGTGCCTCGCATGACCAAGTCGCGGAGGAACAAAGAAGTTGCCTTAAACGAGCTGGGCTACCGCATGAGCTGGGGACAGGCACGAACTTTTAACGGTATGTCGAAGCATGTCGTTCCTCTCCAGACCATCAGTAGCTAACGCTTAACCAGGGCGAACATTGTTCTTGCAACGCTCGCTTGATGCATATCGCAACAAGATACGAAGCACCATGATCGCAGACGGCAAAGAGGCGGCAACAATCGCGACCCACTTCGAGACACGCCCAGGCAAGCGAAAGTGGCTCGAGCGTAACAAGAGTGCAAGGCGAGCCGAGTCCATGTAAGTGGTCGGACGCTCGTAGATGGTGATATTAATGGCTGTACGCATCGTTGAGCGTTATTGCGACATCGCTCAGGGGATGATTATACTGCTGGCGTTCAAAAGAGCATGGGAGTTGAGTTGTTTACCATTAATGAGGGGAGTTCAAAGGGCGCTGGGGCTGCGAGCAAGTCGGTCTGGCATGGCTGACCTGTGCAGCGATATGATGCCCGGAGTTGAAGTCGCACGACGTGCTGACTCTGCTCCATATGTAAATGTCCATAATGCATTMCATTGAACATGAAGCCATCGATCTTAACATTTTCACTGTGTAGTCACTCACACAAGCACCGTCACAGCGTCTCAAAGGGACAGCATGGTCCATGTTCATCGCTTGACGCTATGACCATCGTTCATGTCAAATGCACGCAATCAATCACTGGCGTTGATCTCACGGCTCAATGCACTTATCTGGGCGCCCTTCACTAGAGGCCCAGATTCCAATCGTCTACACCCATCAACGTATCAAATAGAAAATTGTTGCTGTCGGCCGGGAGGAATCCACTCCACCACTCCGCGTCGTTGATGAGCCCGCCGTTACCGTTGACTGCAAAGTCCCCAATCGCCTGTGGGCAAAAGATTCCATCGTCAGTTAAATCAACTCTACTTCCCGCCCATGGGACAAGATGCATGCACTAACCTGCAAATCCGTCCAGGAGAAATCACCCATGACCTCCGTTGTGGCGGGAGAGTCATGTGTTAATACAGAGGAGCTCGAAGCCGGCGTTGGTCCTCCGCCCATACTGCCCGGTCGATATGGGTTTTGGAGGGTAGCCGTTGAGATTGTGCCTTTGCGTTCTTTGCGCTCGACTTTCTCCCAGAGTAGCTTGAGAAGTTGGGCATATCGACTGCCGGGATGCTGTGTGCCAATTCCTGATCGCTCCTATGAAAGCTGTTAATGATTTTGTTCTGGAAAAAGGGGTATGTTTACGGACCAGTCTATTCACGGTCTCTTTGACCATGTTTCGAACTGACTGCTCTTCATCAGGAGCAAGGACGCCCACACATCTCGCTCTGTAGAGGAATACCCCAGAGTAGATTGAGTAGAGGTAGAATCGAAGTGGCATGTATCGTAGAGACTTCTCCGGGTCCACAAAAGTGTTTACCATACTAAGCAAACTCTTCGCAGCGTCCAGTCCCTCGTAGATGAAACGGGCATCTCCCACAGCGCCGACATTGTTGTAGAAGACACGGCCTGGAGCGGTGCTGTTTGACTTTCGGCTCTCTTGCTGTATTTGTGGCAGGGCACGCTTTACTGTTGCGTGGAAGGCAAAGGCGTTGGTATAGAGCCGGAGGTAGTCATAGGACATCAGAAGCGTTGCTTTCAGCTGCGGTGAACAAGTGAGAGTTCCCCATACACTCTTCCAGCCATAGATTGCGCTGCGGAAGTCGTCAATGTATTTGATGTAACCTCCTGCCAGATGACTGCGCATTGAGTTGCCTGGGTTGCTGTACAATACATCATGAACGTTGGAAAACAGGAGTGTGAGCTCTAGAGTAGCCTGTATTTCGTCAGAACGACATCGAAACAGCATGGAGGAGATGAAACGTACCTGGAAAATCTCAGCGAAATTCTCATCACCTGGACTGGCGGGAGCGAGCATAGGGAAGTCAGTAGCGGACAAATGGGTCAATGGACCAGGTCCCCTCGACCAAAACGCACGACCCAGACGTATGGAGATCTGTCGATCCGATATATAGCAAGCAGTCCAGACAAGACGTTTGCGCTGCCATTGAGGATCCTTGGCATCGTCTCCTCGGACGTGGAAGGAATACCTATCGAGGCCCAGGAAGTAACCTATGCGTAGAGCAGTCCCTACATGCATCCATGCTTCGCGATCTTCCTCACCGCGGCCAACATGACCAGCATCGGATCGAGTCGTGTAGGGTGTCCATTCGGCGAGCACGAGCAGCGCCTGTTTCATGAGTTAACACACGTAAGTATCAGGATATAAAGGACCGCCAAGGAAAATACCTCAACTGCCTCAACATTGCCCGGTCCACCCGCTGCGAGTGCTGAGACCAGCGATCGCATGTGCTCCGAGCAAGCTTTGAACACATGAGGCTCATCAGTCAAGTCCCTCGAAGCGACTACAAGGATCGCAGTCAAAAGATGTGGCTCTTCGAATGCTGTCTTTGAGAGATTGACCGCATCTAGTGTGGCGGCAGGGGTGAGTGGGAAGTATGGATGGTAGTGATACTTGTACCTCTGTAGCAATGTGATGACCTTCGAGAATGACAATCGACCATCTCTGACAAGCGCATAGTCGAGCTGAGATGTATCATATGCCCTAGGTAGACTGTGCGAGCGATTCAAAGGAGGAGCGTCTGGTATGGTCAACAAGTTTGAACTTTGCATGCTGTCAGGCAAAGTCCCACTCACTTTCTCCATTGCTCGCAATCTGGGCTAGTATGCCCAACGCGTCACTCGGATTTTGGAGGTCATTGAAGGCGATGTTCTCCGAGCCGGAAGAATTCCTGTCTAGCAATTCCCTTGCGTTGGTATCCGCAGCTTCAAGAGCTGGGTCGAGCATGATGGCCGGAGTAGGCGAAGTCCTCTCTGGTGCACGGCGGGAGGGACCGTACTCCTCTGCCGCCCATGCGGAATGGGTTGGAGTTTCATCTGTCCGATAATTACTGAAGGAGGTATTCTGAACATCCTCTCCGGAAGAAATGGGGTTGGAACTCTTCACTGAAGAAGGCGTTCCGTCCTCCAGTCCAGTCTGATCAAAGGTTCGTTTGCGCACTCTGCGCCCGCCACGATTGCTTGATCCAATCACACACTCGAGATTGGTTGCCTTGCATCTTTCGCATGGCGTCGATATAACTCCGTCGACGGTTGGCCTACGGAAGGGTCAGTCAAAAGCCGATCTGATCCGTTATCCGTGTCGGCCACTGTTGCGCGGAAAGCGAGGCGTGTCGGCTTGCAGCCCCATGGCTCATAGCCACACACGCCGGGAATTTCTTTGAAACATTGCAGCGTCCGCCATCGGCTGTTGGAGGGTTGGGCAACTTGCAATATGCAGGCCGACTTTCGCGCTCTGCAGGCGAGACAGGCACGGCTCACTCGCTTTTCCTTCTTCGGGTCGGGATTGACTCTATCGGCTAGACTCTTAGTAATGGTCTCACTGCCCTCCATGTTGAATAATCAGGTACCGGGCTTCGATGTCGGGGTAAGCTGTCAGTTGAGATGGAAGAGCATCATCATGAGAGTGGGGCATAAGAATCGGCTGTCGGCAGGACGGCAACTCACGGCGCGTAGGGGTTCACTTTGCCTATAAGATAGTTTGATAGCGCAGCATTGCAATCTCGAGCATTTTCGAGACATCATGTCAAGCCCAGATAACGATGTTGCCGGTAGGCTTGTACTAATCACTGGTTAGTTGACCTTTCCACGGCACACCATGATCACAATGCCTTCTAAACCCCGTTACAGGAGCTTCTGGTGGCATCGGTAGTGCCTGTGCAAAGCAGTTCTTCGACCTTGGCTGTGATCTGGCTCTGACATATTCATCAAATCGAGATTCTCTCGAAGCTCTGGTGAAAGAGTTCAGGACCCGTGCAGCTCAATCCCAGAGCAAACAGTCATTCTCTATTCACCWGGCCGACTTGGCGTCTCCAGAACAGACGACCAAGCTCTGCGAAGATGTCCAAAAAGAACACGACCGCATTGTTGATATTCTCATAAGCAATGCAGGCTATGGAAAACGGATACGAGATGTTTCTGAGATTCCTTTGAGCGAGTTCGAGATCACCTTGAACGTAAACCTACGAGCTCCATTCTTGCTCGTCAAAGGCGTCGTGGATGGCATGAAGGCACAAAAATGGGGTCGTGTCATCTTCGTTTYAAGCATAGCTGCGTATGGCGGTGGCATGAATGTTTGTGACAGTCGTACTCTGTCCTCAGACTCAAGCTGACTCTTCCCAGGGCTGTCATTATGCCGCATCGAAGGGTGGCATGGTATGTTGATCGATAAATAACTGCAGCATAAGATTGCTAATGCAGGTAGTAGATGGCCATGATGAAGAACCTTGCCACCACATTAGCTCCATACAACATTACCTGCAACGATGTGGCTCCTGTGAGTGATGCCAAACAGTCATCTGCTCCATCGAACTGGTTCTAACACTCTCAGGCAATGGTGGGCAATACCGGCCTTCTGCCTTCTGGTGACCAGTTCCCTGGGCTCGTCGATAGTATACCTCTACACAGATTGTGTGAGCCGGATGAGGTTGCCAATGCATGCTCCTTCTATGCTCGTACTGGATTCGCCACCGGGCAAAGCATCATCATCGCCGGGGGCCTGAAATAGGACATCGCTTGTGGGGCAATAAGCGGATGCAGAGAGAAATCTCAAGGCGGGTCCTTCGTAGTCCAGCACACGCAGAGCCAGGCACTGCCGCCAGACGTCTGTTGAACGCGTGGCGCAAGAACCAGTGTATTTGTACGGGCCATCCATCTCCTACCTTTAGGTACTCAGTCGATTGCACTCGCTATTGGTAAGGCATGACCTCATCGATTGCATATGCGACCAATACATGGGGCTGAGAGCGAGCAGGGAGTGTTAGTATCAAATTGGAAGATGCAAGATCGTGAAAACTGATTGACGGCGACCGGGGACAATCGTCACCGTCCCCCCGATCCCCCACATCCCTCCTAGCACCGCAGATCCATCGCCGCCGCGATCTGTCGGGTCTCTAGCATGCTTGTCTGCGTTAAATATCAGAATGATGCGTCCATCTCTCCCAGCAAACCATCCCCAAAATCTAGACACAATCTTTTTGCCCTGGTCTTGAGCCGATTGCGATCCTCTCAGCTACCAGACAAGGCTAGAATTGTGTAACTGACCGAAATCACCGGCGCCCCGTCGTCACTGAGCGTAATAAGTACAGACCTGGGGCATGGTGCACTTACACCATACTTCAAGAGGCATGCAATCTGTACTGCCTACCGTCGAAGCTGCCTTGTGGTCGGACTTCTCGCAAGCGAGAGGGTGTGGACATGGCGCACATTTTCAATGCAGGAAATGAGCACCCGCCGTCCCAAGCGGGTCCCATGCCGTTGCGACCCCACCGCAGTACGTTTTCTTGTGCTCAGTCGATGCCATGGTCAAGTCAACTCCCACCCTCTAGCCGTGTCTAACGCTATTTCACAGTATCCAAAGAGGTCAAATCAAACTTTACCTTTTTCAACATCTCCCATCCATCGGAGGTCAAAAGTACCCAGCGTCGTAAGCAAGTCCGCAGCCATATCACACGGGAACAGCATCGCCGTAGGAAGCTGCCCCTGGCGATTAGGAGCTCCCAGGCTCATGCATTACTCGATGCTTCGCTACAGGCAAAAGAACACCAGGTCGCGTCGCTACCCACGTCGCCTGTGCCATTGGAACACTCCGATGACAGCATTGGGTCAGAGTCGAGAAAGCGCAGAAGATTAGCAACTCCTTCATCTACTGGAGGAGCCTCTACGGACAGTCAGGCCAGCATCGCCGACGCGAAGACCGATCAACGACGTGACATGGGGCAAGCCACGTCGCGTCACGTAATTCCGCRTCCAACGCTCCATACCATTGTTCGAAATGACCCATTTACGACCTATCAAGTACCGTGGCAACCCTGGTACGATAGGCTACTGCACCATATGATGAAAGTTTTTGCGCCACGCGGTTGGCCGTCGCTCACAATAACGAACGAACAGGGCGTGGACTGGGAGTATTTCATGACGCAGAAAGCAATGGGAGAGCCTGCACTTCTCTACGTACGCTTGCTCTTTGCTTCTGGAGACATGGTGCGACTGGGCGTCCTTGAGCGCGAGCGCACGTACTCGCTACATTTGCATGCGATCAAAGCCATCAACGAAGCACTTTCCGACTCTGAGCGCTGTGTTTCCGACGGGCTGATTCTGGCGGTCGGGCGCATCGCTCTCCACGAGTTCATGTATGGCGACCGTACCGCAGCGAACCAAATCCATCGGCCTGCACAAAGACGAATGATTGATCTCCGCGGCGGAATGATGGCCCTGGGATTTCCAGATCTGGTCAAAAGACTGATGCGCTGGGCGGACAGAGTCATGTCCCTCCAGGGCAATACACCCCGCTTATTACCTGATGAAGAAGATCTCGATAATCAGACATTTGGCATGCAACAGAGTCTGAATGTTCTCGATGCCTGGGCGCCGGATACTGGCCGGGCTGTACGGAAAAGGGTTGATGAGGCTACATTGCAAAGGGAGTGAAGTTGGTATTGTCTTCAGAGAACTTGAGGCGAGCACTTGAGCGGGAGATGATGTTCGTCGGCTGGGACTTCCTCTGTTGGCCGCACGGATTGACGATGGATCTCTCATGATCAGATGCGAGACCATTGGACCAAGGCTCATTGTACGGAGGATGGCGAGGTTTCGGGCAAAGAAGCGATGATTGATGACGTCGTTTCGTAGGAATCGGACGCCTAGTTCCATCGTAGGTCTGCCGATTTCAGAAATCGTCTTGGTCTCTGTGCAGTCGTGTATGTCGCATACGACGCTACTATTGTTGGGCTGATGGAAAACTGAAATGCCACTTCCCGTGTCAAGTACGGGTCTTCAAAGTTCCAGCAAGCGAGAACCATGTGGAGAAGCTCACCGCTCGTCGGTTCAGATCACAAAGCATCCATATTGTACTTGAAATTTTGGCCGGCCAAGATCAAGAACATGGAACACCTCCGAGCTGTAGGTTCTGATCAACGACACACCTCAGGGACTCCATCTAATGCAATTATAGTCTCTAGCTCAGTGGTAGAGCGTGGGATTGCAGCGCGCAATCATCCTAAGGGTTGGTCACCCGCAATCCACATCGTGATAGTAGAGTTCTAACATGGTAAATCAGTCACTCGTTCGACCCGGGTGGGAAGCTTGTCTTTTTGCCATCTCGAGGGGCTATAGAGTCGACGCATGTGACATCGTTTGCACTCATCTCGGGCTGTATAGTCCAACGCCTGGACTTTTTGCCATTGTTAGGGCGAAAAGCGTGCCGGTGGTGGGGTGGAGGCGGATCGCCCTGACGACGACTCCGAAAGCTTATACGAGATGTCCTCCAAATAGATCATCAGCCACCCCGAATGTAACTTTTACCTCTTTACGATTTTTGCGCAGAGCTCACGAAGAAATACGACGACCAGCCCCGAAAGCTCGCAGTAGAGTCTTTCATGCTCTCTTCTCTCACAACACCTTTTGTTGTGATCCCGAGGGTGCCGTGATCCCAGCCCGGCCGTTTGAATCACACCAAAGTCCCGCCACCGGGCCAAGAAGTACATACTCCGTACATAGCCCCGCAACTGTCRCACACGTCTCCCCCAAGGCTGTGCCACCTGGTCGCACGAAGCGTGTGGCTATCTTTGCCGCTGTACTTGCATCTCGGATCTCCGTCGTGTACTGAAAGCTCAGTGCCGCGACCAGACCGTCAATAGGCATGTCGGGAAGACAGTATGGAATCCCCACAGGCCATGTGGAGGGGGCCCACTCTGCTGGAATGCAACCGGACTTATCATCATCATCATCATCACATTTGGAGCGCTCACGACACTCACCTCCCAATCCATATCACGACAATAGACCGCTCTCCCCAGATCGCCAGTATGGTTATGGAATGGACGAGGGAKGTGTCAGCATGATGAGCATGCCATCACACGACGTTCATCGACAAGGAAGTGCCCAAGCCTTACGAGACATCGATAATCTTTACGGCTCTCGACTCCCGGAACCTCCGCCACCTCCTCCTCACCTGAGCAACCCCGCACCACCCGTCCACCAACATTCATATTCATCATCGTCGTCTTTGGCTCCATTGACGGCACATCAAGCAATCGGATACTCCACGCCTCCACGATCTCCTGGCCATACTTCTCACTCAAACTCTGGCTACGGTCCTGCTGCAAGCAACACAGCACTCGCAGCTGGTTATCAACAACACATGTCGCGCGGCTCACACTATGGCGACGCCTACGATGACTTCGACCCCAGCAACATAGCAGATGATGGAGAGGATGACTTTGAGCATGTTCCCCAGAACAGAAACGGTCGGCGTGCTCTGGGAGCAGGAGCCGGGGCAGCTACTGGCGCAGGCGCGGGTATGCTTGGAACGATGGGAAGTGGATCCAGCGGCGGAAACTACGATCCTGTAGGTCAGACTGAAAAGTCCGAGTGGCTCAGAAAACAGAGTACCAGGCAGAAACGACTGCGATGGATGATTGGAGCACTCGTCCTCTTCTTGGTGGTTGGAGGAATTGTTGGCGGTGTCGTTGGCGGCATCCTGGCTAACAGAGGAGGCGGTGGTGGCAGCTCCCCTTCTGCACCTGGATCAAGCTCCGGCGGAGATCTCACCATCAACAGCGCGGAGATCAAGGCTCTGATGAACAACAAGGACTTTCACAAAGTCTTTCCGGCAGTAGACTACACGCCGTTCCATGCCCAGTACCCGGCGTGTGATATCAAGAATGGTGGTCCCGATCAGAACAATGTGACCATCGACATTGCGCTGCTCTCGCAACTGGCACCCGCTGTGAGGTTATACGGAACTGACTGCAACCAAACCGAGCTGGTCTTGGAGGCCATCTCCCGGCTGGAGATGCAAGACACTATGAAGGTCTGGATCGGCGTGTATCTGGATGGAAACTCAACTACAAACGACCGCCAGATCGCACACATGTGGGATCTTCTCGACAACTATCCCCACGACAGCTTTGCTGGGCTTATTGTGGGAAATGAAGTCCTCTACTCCAAGTACATGACAGCTTCGGAGCTTGGAGATACGCTAGAAGAGATTCGCAAGAACGCGACGGCCAAGGGCATCAACCTGCCAGTGGCCACGGCAGATCTTGGCGACAATTGGGACACTGCCTTGGCAGCAACCTCGGACATTGTCATGGCGAATATCCACCCGTTCTTCGCGGGAACGGTCGCAGAAGACTCCGCAAGCTGGGCGTATACGTTCTGGCAAGGCAAAGATGTGCCACTGAAGACTGCTGAAACGAACACTATCGGATCGGTCACATATCCCACTCAGATCATTGCCGAGATCGGATGGCCGACAGAGGGTGGCAACGATTGTGGTGTTGCCACTGACGACGCTTTTGGGTGTAAAAGCGACACTGATGGTGCCGTGGCCAGCATCGACAATTTGAACATCTTCCTCGATGAGTGGGTCTGTGGAGCATTGAATAACGGAACCACATTCTTCTGGTTCTCCGCGTTTGATGAGCCATGGAAGCACCAGTTTGACACCGCGCACAACAAATGGGAGCCTTTCTGGGGATTGTTCGACGAGGACCGAAATTTCAAAGACGGCGTCAAGATTCCAGACTGCGGCGGCAAGACTGTCGACAAGCCGTACTGAGTGACGAGTGTATGGAGTACTGTTTGGAAGAGTGACGGGACATGACACGCTCACAGCATTGCGGCATTGCATTCAGAGCATGGACTCTGTAATCTTGTAGATAGGTAATGAAATTCAAGGCAAGAACTTTGAGCCAGAAGGTAGAATACTCCACATCTTCTAACGCCGACCCTGTCAGCAGTCTTGGATTTGGCACATGTCATGAACCCAGCTGCATTTGCCGGAGGGGTGCACTACGGGCGGGATGATCTTGAGGCGGATACTGACGGCTTCACGAACCCCGAGCGGGACACCGTACTTTCTTTCTTCCAGCTCGAGCATGTTCTTCTCTCTCTGAGCTGTCTGTGGATTCATACACTCTTCTAATACATAATCGGAACTATGGCTGCATCAAGATCGGCTCTGCTCATTGGGACCATCTCTCACGCTCGCAAGGAATGGGAAGCTTTGGGTTCCTTCCTCACATTGAAGGTGTGCACGCAGAATTCATAACTTGATGGAAGATGGCTGACGATTTATAGGAATACCCATCAGGCTCAAGAGAAGACTTCCTATCAAAGGTCAAGGCCGGCGAGTACGATGATGTTGTGGCCATTTATCGATCGAACGAATCTACGAGCGTTACTGGTCCTTTCAACAAAGAGCTGGTACAGAGCCTGCCCAAGTCTTTGAAATACATCACACACAACGGAGCTGGATATGACAATATCGATGTTGCTGCATGTACCGAAAAGGGTGTTGGAGTTAGCAGTACGCCGATTGCTGTCAATGAAGCGACGGCAGATGGTGAGTTTGTCTTCCATGATCGTTTGTCATTTTAGCTCATTTTGGTCAGTCGCCATATTCCTCTTGCTCGGCGCTCTACGAAGAATCACCGTGGCATTCACCAACGTTCGAAAGCAAGAATGGAGAGGTAAAAACTTCGCTCTAGGCCACGACCCCAATAAGAAAGTCCTCGGTGTCTTGGGAATGGGAGGCATTGGAAAAGCAGTGGCACATCGTGCGAAAGCATTCGGCATGTCAATTCAATATCACAACCGTAACCGGCTGCCGGAGAGTGAAGAAGAGGGAGCGAAATACGTCTCGTTTGAAGAACTCTTGAAGACTTCGGATGTCCTTACCCTCARCTTGGCGCTGAATGCATCGACACGGCATATCATCTCGAAGCCGCAGTYTGATATGATGAAGGATGGTGTGGTCATTGTCAACACCGCTAGAGGGCCCATCATTGACGAAGCTGCGCTTGTGGATGCTCTCAAGGAGGGTAAAGTGTTTTCTGCTGGCTTGGATGTGTTTGAGGAAGAGCCGAAGATTCACCCTGGTTTGATCGATAATGAGAATGTGGTGTTGCTGCCGCATATTGGAACTGCGACTTGGGAAACGCAGAAGGATATGGAGTTGCTGGTCTTGGAGAACTTGAAGTCGGCGGTGGAAGGCAAAGGACTTGTCACGCAGGTTCCGGAGCAGAAGAAGCCAACGTCGAAGATGTAGATTTTGATATAGATCGAAAGCCTCATGGGTAGACTTCAAAGCAAATTGAGTCTGCATTGTCTTCCGCATTCTGCCTTTCCAAACTTGAAGTGTGCAATCGAGTAAAGCCTCGAAACTGCCCATGTATGGAGCAGACACCGAGATGTATTCGCCTGTTGGTCTTCACAAGACCGGTTCGGCTTTTGCTACCTCCAAGACATCCAACGTCGTCAAATCGGCCTTTGCAAAACAATGCCGACATTCCCTCCCGTGATCTCTCCAACCCAAACTCCACAACCTCTCCACAACTCCATCCCAAAGCGGGTCTTTTCTGGGGCGGCGAGTGTGCGCCGTCGGGAACCTCGAGACTCCTCGTGTTGAGACTTTCCCCATTCCGTACATATGAAGGCTCTGTTCCTCCCCTCTCATTATTTCCGTCGCAAAGCCAAGCAGAAACAACGCCAACAGCAGGATCAAGCATACTTTTCTTCAAGCATTTTTTCATACCTCTTCGGCAGGGATTCAGGACCTGGACCTAGGTATCAGACTCTTTCTTCAGGGGAAGCGAATATGGCGGCCAAACCGACGATATGGCAGGATATAGTCCAGTATCGGAGGGCGTATATCCTCACGGCCGTGGCGTCTTTTGGTGGGATGTTGTTTGGGTGGGATACTGGTATACATCATGTTCTCCTTCTAGACTGTGGAGAGTATTAATTTTGGTATGACAGGTCTCATCGGGGGAGTTTTGACGATGAAGTCCTTCCAGGACAGTTTCGGTTTAGATGCCAGTACGCATGAATTCGCAAACCTATCTGGAAACATTGTATCGGTTCTGCAAGCAGGATGCTTCTTTGGAGCCATGTCAGTCGAAAACGGGGAGACTAGCTTGACATGGATTTCTAGCTGATATCCCTCTAGGTCGAGTTTCTATGTCTCGGATACTTTTGGACGCAAGAAAGCTCTCATCATCGCGGATATCATCTTCATCATTGGGAGTATCGTGCAGACCTGTGCTGGATTGGGTACAACTTCTTTGACTGAGTTGTACGTTGGTCGGGTTATTGGTGGATTTGGAGTTGGACTCATCTCTGCTGTGAGTCGAATTGAAGCATGGAAGGCGTAGAGCACGTCTCGAAACCTCCATGCAGCTTCCCGTCATCCAAGACACTTGCTTACGTTTCGCTTCAGGTGGTACCGACGTACATTGGAGAGAATGCCAACAAAGAGATCAGAGGGCGCTGCATCGGATGTATGCAGCTGTTCAAGTGAGTCCGCCATTTCTCGAGAGGCAGGAGACATTGGCTGACCAATCGCTCAGTGTGACCGGTATCATGCTTTCGTATTTTGTGAACTATGGTGTGAACAAGAGCGTATCAGACACCTCAAGCAAGCAATGGCGGATCCCGTTTGCGCTACAGATGCTGCCCGGAGCGCTTCTGCTGATCGGCTTGGTCTTCCAGAACGAGAGTCCACGATGGTATGAAACATTGAAATCCCACTATAGCGTCCAGAGCTGACAGTTCTATCTAGGCTCGTCGAGAAGAACAAGATTTCGGAAGCTCGCAAGGCTCTCTCTCACGTCCGCGCCAAAGATCCCTCAGACGAAGACGTCTCCCGCGAACTCGAAGAAATCGTCGAAGACTTCCTAGGACATGAAAAGATGCCTCTGATCGCACAAGTCAAGGTCACTTGCAGCAATGGCAAAACCTTCTATACCTTTGCCATGGCCGTGATGTTGATGTTCTGGCAGCAGTGGACGGGAACCAATTCCATCAATTACGTAAGTATTGTCCTTAAAGTCCTAAGCATGGCGACTGACATGCTTCATATAGTACTCTCCACAGATCTTCAAGGCCGTAGGTCTGGAAGGAACCAGCGCTGGCCTCTTTGCCACGGGGATTTATGGGGTTGTGAAGGTAGTCATCACTGCCCTTGGCCTCATGTTCGCCACGGAACAGCTCGGCCGGAAATGGTCCCTTATCATAGGAGGCATCGGCCAGGCGTTTGCCATGTTTTACATTGGAGTCAATCAAGCTGTGAACCCCGTGGCTCCTGGATCCTCCTTGAACGGCAACTCCATCTTCGCGATCATCTGCGTCTACCTCTTCGTGGTCTTTTACTCTTTTGGCTGGGGTCCGATTCCATTTGTGCTCTCTGCCGAGTGTGCTGTAAGTAATCTCCCTCACATGTTGACATTTGGGGTTGAGCTAATGGAACTGAATGAACAGCCAAATCACGTCCGCTCCCTCATCATGGCCGCAGCTCTCATGACACAATGGCTTTTCAACTTTGTCATTGCGAAGCTCACGCCGATCATGCTCGCGGATATCACATATGGAACATTTCTGCTTTTCGGAGCTTGTTGCTTGATGATGGTGGTGTATACTGTATTTTKTGTGCCTGAGACAAAGGGTGTCCCGCTGGAGAGCATTCACGTCTTGTTTGAGGGAAGCATTATCAAGGGAGCGATCAGGGATACGATCCCCAAGTATTCGCGGGCGAGGCTGTTGCAGAACGGACATGGCGATGATGATGGTGATGAGAGAGATGATGTTGTTGGGAAGGATGTCGATGAGCATGTGGAGCATCGGGAAAGGTATGATGGGAAGGCCAAGGATGTCGCGTATGGGATGAATAATGCTGGAGCTGCGTGAGGATGTTGTTGGATAGGGATGACGTGCTTTACAGGCTGAAATAAACGAGGGATATGGCCGCAGCGAGTTCCACGTAGCCAATGTCCACGTCGCCCGACGCTCTCCTGAAGGTTGTATTGCTTTTCTGATGCGATTGGGTGAGGCCGTTCTGTGGCCAAACACGGTGCCAATGATGACAACAGGGTAGCGAGAGGTACCTACCTTACGAGGTACTCCGTAAGGTACGTCCGTAGCCATTCGATTTCACTGACATGTGAAAGCCGCCTGGCTCCGATTGCGTGTCCTCGACAGCCAGCTCCAGATTTTAAGCTCTCGTAGCGCGTCAAATTCGCGCAGCTCCTTGAAAGCTGCATGGAGATGGATAAACAGATCGACATGGGCTGATGTGATGGATTGTTTTGAGTGCATTGGACGTCTTATTTACGACCCAATGGGCAAAGTCCACGACAGCAGGGTGGATCTTGCAACTTGAAGGCGTTGTCGTCCAAGATGACGGGGAGTTGCACTGGATTACCGCCCAACGAGGCCAGGGGTGGTGTGGAGACGGGGCAAAGGTGGAAAAACATCACTTTGGGCGTCAACATGCGTGATCAATGTAGCCATTCTGCCTCAAAAGGCTGATGATGAGAGAAAGCGAAAAGCATGCGTTGTTGGGATGAACATGTCAACAGTCGTTCGTTTCTCCACACCGAGGCAGCATCGTGATGTGAGTGGTGGTTGGTGCACTCGTCTGGGTTGCTATGGAGTCTAGTGGCTGTTTTGGCCATGGATCTGTGCATAAGCCGCGACATTGCCCTCTTCCACATCATCGTTCCAATCTTTACCCTCGACACCTCTCTTCCACCCCTCCATTCATCAGCATCATCATCAGCTGTCTCCCGTCTCCACCAAGACCCGAGACCGCAGCAAGCTGGCATTATTCACATAGTGTCCATCTTGCACCCCCAAGCTCTGCTCGGCGGCCTTTCTGCAAAGGTCTCGAGCCCAGCTCGCCAAACTGGATTATAACGCCACACTTCCGTGAGCACTCTCCCATCCTCGATACGAGGAGAGGATGCGAAGACGCGACACTAACATCACAACAGGGTCTCGTTCAGCGTCTTTCCGTCATCCYACCGGAACGAGAAGACCACCGACACCGAAGTCACCAAGGACACCAAGGTCACCGTCGAGGGCGCTGGACGGGAAGAAGATCATCCACAGCGAACCTCTCAGACTTCCCGTCGAGACGACCGCTACCGTGAGGAGGTCGACGTCCACATTCAAGGCCGCGAGAAGAGACCTACATACCGCAACGAGCGCGTAGAGGTTGACATTGAGCGCCAGAGGTGAGTACAACATTGGATAGGAGATGCCGCCGGAAAACACCACCCCAAACACATCAGCCAAACATCAGCAAAACATCACACCACGCAGCATGGCTCTGTTTACAGCCCTTGCAAACCGCGATCCGCAACTGGCTCGCGCTCGCACTCGCACTCGATTCCCCACGGGCCACTGCACACCGCAACAGCTCGGGCCATGTTTGCCAAGCGAGGCGTCAGGGGTGTAAGCTCCAACACGCTTTGGCGCTATCCACAAACCCGCAGCTCCGCGCGTAGCTAGTGCCATCTCCCCAGCAACAAGACGCCTCATCCTCCACTTGCACTCTGACCGACTCGTCTCATCATCAACAACGATCTTCCTCTTCTGGTGACACCTCACTGACACATCTCCTCCTCCCCTCAGATACCGCGAGCCATACCAACGGTACACCGAGGCTCAGATCGACGTTCAGGACCGTGACTACGACCGCGAGTATCCCACTCGTCACTCTCCTGCCACTCACATCGACCTCGACTCTCGCATCGACATTGCCGAGCGAGACTTTCGTGACCGCACCACTCCCTTCGTCGAAGAGTACCGCTCTTCGCGTGATTGGCAAGACAAGTCCACCTACCCTCGCGACTACCCAGCCGACCGCTTCGACGAACGTAAGCCCGTTCGTTTCGAGGAACGCGTTCAGGTAGAACGTAGAACCGTCGACGGCCCATCCAAAAAGGACATGGGATACTACGACGAAGACGGCCACTACCACTCCTTCCGTCACGGTCTCCACAAGGCCGCCGATCGCGTGCTCCACCCATTCGAAGGCGGACGTCACCACCACCACGAACACGAATCCCACCACGAGTCCCGCGAAGAAGACGTCGTTGTCCGTGACCGCGAAGTCACCATGTCTGCCCCACGTGAACGCTCCACCTACAGCACCGGCCGACCGGTCGGTGCTCCCAACACCATCACCATCCCCTGCCACCACATCCGCATCGGCGACCTTTTGATCCTACAGGGCCGTCCTTGCCAGGTCATCCGCATCACCACCTCGGCCCAGACTGGTCAGCACCGTTACCTCGGAGTCGACCTCTTCTCCAAGCAGCTCCATGAGGAGTCATCCTTTGTCAGCAACCCCAGCCCATCGGTTGTTGTCCAGAACATGATCGGACCTGTCTTCAAGCAGTACCGTGTCTTGGACATTCGTGAGGATGGCCGTGTTGTCGCCATGACCGAGACTGGTGACGTCAAGCAGGGCCTTCCCGTGCTTGACCAGAGCAGCTTGTTGAACCGCTTGACGGACTCTTTCAACAATGGACGGGGAAGCGTGAGGGTTCTTGTCATTAGTGATGAGGGTCGCGAGCTTGCTGTGGATTACAAGGTTGTCCATGGCAGCAGGTTGTAGAGTGTTGTAGTGAAAAGGTATGTTGTCTTCATGGTGTTGTCGTTGCGGAGGAAGAATGGCGCTGACTTGTGTTGCAGTTTAGTATGATGTGTCACGTACATGAAGACATGACATGGACTGACTGACACTTCGAGACTTCTTTGATTGAGTCGTTGGGATCATGTTGGGAGGGTTGTTAATACCTGACTGGCGTTCGAGACCGGCTTGCTTGAGGAGGAGGACAAGTGTTGGAGCCATGGCATGCTCAACGATGGATGGTTGGATGTAGATTGGAATAGTAGATGTCGATAGTATATGTTATGTATGTGAATGATCTTATAATCACGTTCATCTCTCTCATCTCATTTGTGCGTGAATGTTGCTCATGTTCGTTCTCGAGAGGTGGGTAAGAATCAGAAGGTTGTTGTCAGCTCTTGTGGCTGGTATTATAAGTCGGCTTGAGTGGTGAGTATGTCATATAATTGGTCAGGTAGGTAGAAGTATAGTGAATGCGTTCCTGCCAGAACATAGGTACCTACCTATGTCAACAACAGATATTGTTGCATGGTGGACTCAAAAGACAGGAGCGGCCTGTGCACCAAACTTGAGCATTTCGCTTGAGAAGAAGAACGAAAATGAAGTGCTTCTTCCTCTGAATTCCCTGGGCCAGTAGGATCTTTCTTCCTTCTCTCTTCCGCAACAGGAGATGGATCTATGAGGCGGGAGTGGCGATGGTCTGTCTCATGCATGTATGATACGGGAATTGAGGAAGAGGAACATCCGGGATCGGGAGACGTGGGGAGGGAGCAATGATGACGATGATGCTTTTTGGAAAAAGAGGAAAGTGGCAGGTCTTCGGACGTTGTGTAAGAAGTTTCATCCGCAGGGTTTTCTCAGGCTAGGTATCTAGATGGAGGGACGGACGGCTATGGGTTATTAGGCATTTCCGTAGAAAAAGTGTCCAGAGAACATGGAATCGAGGGCGGTGGTGTGCAGCAGCACTTTTCGCAAGTCTCTCTTATCGCTATAGTAGCAGTAGTAGCAGGAAAAGTTCGGCCTGATACTCTCGTCCTGCCGAGTGTTTGAATCAATGGCATTTTGGGGATCTTGTTCATATGAGTGTTGATGCAAGATTCCGAGATGGCGGTGGGGATTGTCGACAAGGCGATGGAAGAGAGCATACAGAGCCATTCCATTCATTTGATCTTCCACTGCCCTCCTCTCTTACTAAACCGATCCAAAGGTGTACCCAGTTGAAATCGACTTGAAAGAGTACGTTCGATGTTTGGAGCGAACCTCTAGCCTTCAGAGACCTTATTGGAAAATACAAACCTCACGGTTCCTCGAATTACCCACCAGCGTAGAGGAAAACTTTCCTGCGACTTCCTCAAAAGACCGGCACGCAATTCGTACTTTGGATTTCTAAAGAGCTCGGAGCTGGGAGGGGGTCGTTGATGCACATACATGGGATTCGCGACTGGAATCGAATGGATTTCGGGAACATCTTATTTCCAAAGATGATATTTTGCACCAAGTAAAGCGATGAAGGTCTACCTTACATCAGGGAGTATTATCGACGAGGGAAATACGCTGCCATCTGAAGAAGAAATTCATCGTAGCTTCTGACGCCATCGTACAATCTATCCTCGACATATATGACGCTGGGCTCGGACTTCCGGCGCAGATGCTACACAGGGTACGTCGATGGAGGGGAACAGGGAGTGAGGTGACCGGTTGATCTGATGACGAAGAAGAAGAAGAAGAAGAAGAAGAGGAGGGAGATGAGGACATCTTCAGAAGACGCGGGATGGATGGTAGTGGTGGTGATGGTGGTGTGAAGGGGCATGATGACAGATTTGCCAACTGGGTTTTGTCAACAACGCCGGGGATTTGATTTGAATTGATTTGAATTGAAATGATGAAATGAGTGTGTTGGAGTGGGGGAATGTTTGGAGTAGGTGTACTGTACGGTACATGGTCTGTTTCGTAGTACGTGGGGAGGTGGGATGTCCAATAAAAAACATGTTTGATGTTTGGATACATCTTCCGATTACTTGGATGTCGAGTCGAGTCGAGTCGAGTCCCAAGTTTGCTGCTTTTGACAGCGGGTGGCGTTGTTGGTGTGGAGCAAGGAAGGTGCATGTCGGGGAAATCTTTCGGATGTTGGTCGCATTGGTTTCCGTAACAATCATCATCATCAGGGCAGTCACATCTTCGGGCATCTTCTGGATGTTGCAGTGCGGGCAGGTTGGGCAGCAAAAAAGGTTTGCTTCCCGGCTGCCGGGCGCACGTCGATCCTTCCACGAGTCCACCAGTGATGTCAATTCCGCGCCTTGTCTCCTTCCACGACGCGGGAAAGCCGAGTGGAGAGCCAGAGGGGAGGTAACTCTCGTCCAGTAGGTACACTAACTACTTTATCTCTGCAGTGCAGGATGCATTAGTTGGGCATTGGTCGCTTGATGATGATGATGATGGAGGGAGAGCATTGGGATACTATTCATTGATTGTATTGATTGTATGTTTTACATTCAATGATGATAGCAATGAATATATTCATGGACAATTAGGCGGAAAAGAAGATGGCTGGCGCAAAGTGAGACCCGCCGATGGATCGTCGGCGAATGATGTAACCTGACGAGAAAGAGTAGAAGTGGAAGAAGTCGAGGCGTATGATCGTCAGTCTCCTGGCTTGCAGCTCTTGCATGGAAGCACTGCACTGCACTGCACTCGATCCGATTCCATTCTTCCAACTTCTACACCTCCATAACTGTTGCATATCTTATCCATTTCCTCCCGCCTCTCTCAGTCCAAGTGCCCCGGCGAATAACCCGTCCGCCCGCCCGTCGTCGCATTTGCGCCCAAAGCCCCRGCATCTCATTCAACCAGCTGGCGGTTTGGAGATTACGAGGACATCCCTGGTTGGGAGTCGCGCGTCAGGCATCAAGAGACCAGGTAAGCCCCACCATTTCCGCTTACTTGTTCTGGTTGGGGGGAATAGGGCGTGTYTGGCAGCAACGGAAACACAAGAGATGGAGACGAGGGCCTGTCCTGGTCGGACATGTCAAGTTGCAGAGTTGGCGGCTGTGGGTGCATGAAGTGGAACACAGGAGACGAGGGGCAGCATCACTTCACATCGCAGAAGCAGAGACGGGAGACACACCCACGAACGGCCGACAGACAGACAGCGCCGACATCTAGCGTGCAAGAATTCCCGTCCCGACCTCCAGACGCTGATCGGATGCCGCCCGACGGCACGCCGCAGAAAGAGTGGAAGACGCTGGGCTGGCTGGCTGGCTGGCCGTCCTCGACCGCAAAGAGTCCCCTGCTCTGTCCTGTCCTGTCCGCCCTGCCCTGTCCTGCTCTGCGCTGCTGCATTTGTCTGCTGCTCTGACCCGTCCGACCGCTTCCCTTCCACCAAGCCGTTGCTCTTGTGCTTTCATTCCTGCCGCTGCCCTCGTCACACGGCAGACTCGGGGAGCATCGGCCTGAACAATCCCACCTGAACAACTAACGCGAGGAGACTGGTCGATATCAATTCATTCATTTCTGCAGTCATTGCTAACACGGCCATGATGGAACAGAGCAAGAGCAAGACGACGACCAAGACCACCTACTTGGCTCGTCCCCGCACCGCCTCCATCTCCAACCACATCTCCACCTCAAGCTCCATTTCCGTCCCCGCCGCCAAGGTCCTCGCGGCCACCATCACCCCCATCAACACCACTTCCTCCAACATGTCGTACCATCGACCCCTCTCCCCCGGTGGACGACGACTACACAACTCCAATCGCATGTCCGATCAAGGCCTCTCCGAATATTACCCCTCCGCCTCACGACATTCCACCAATTCCTATGGAAACCCTCGGGCCAGCGCTGGCGTCATCCCCATCTCCACCCAAACGTTCATCAACGTCCCCCCTCCAACGTCCTCCCGACCCGTCACGCAATACGACTCATACTCCGGCCGACCGCGCCGATCGTCCCTCGTCGATTCCCAACGAGGGACGGTGCCATCCACCTCCCAGTCCATCAACCGCTCCCGACCGAACATCATTCAATCCGACGCGGCACGACCGGTCAGTCCCGTCAAACTTCCCCGCGAAAAGGACTACTATGTCACCCCCGCTTCATCACAAGAACCGCGTGGAATGCACAAGAAACTCTACAGTGTCGACGATACCGGCGCGAAATTGGTCGCCGATGTGAATGTCGCCGCCAGCGGGGAGAGACATTCCAAGCGGAGGGACAGCGTCGAACGCAGCAGCAACTATCGCTCATCAGGAATCGACCGCGAACGGGACCGTGGCAGGAGAGGATATCACATCTCCGGCACCGCCAACCGTCCCCGAGACAAGAGCATCGACGACGAAGACGCATACTCCTACACCGACCCTGCGAGTATGTACCGCGACACAGAGCCCAGGTGGAGAGAAGTTCGTCCTCGTCGAGGGAGTGTGGACCGTGGAGGTGCCACAAGCCGTGAACGACCTGTCAGTGTTCTGGATCCCACATTCGGTCTACGGCAGCCGGCCAAGGAAATCGGCCCGCCGCCAAGCACTCGCGGATGGGATAGGATCAATGAGAATCTTGGCCGCACCCGAAGTGCCAGAGACGACAGTTCGAGTCGTCAGCATGTTGCGCAATCGCCGACGCGTGGACGAGCGTATGCCGACCCTGTGAGCTATGTGGATGCACGCGACCCGTATTACGTAGCCCCACGGACCAACTCCACCGACCGCAGGACCACCGTGCATCAATACGACTATGGCTGTGAGGTTCAGGAGCCGAGAGAGGCGAAGCGAGGGAGGAAATCTAGCGTCACGAGGGACGGTCGGCCCGATCAGAGTGTGGAACGGAGAGGATTCGGGATCAGGTCCGATCTTCCTCTCCGAGCGGACAGCCAAAACCGCCATGGCAGGGGAAGTGATGAGAGCTTTGATGCGCAAAAGTATCGGGACTCGGCGTATGGGGAGCTGCATCGGAGAGACACCGCTCCGGAGCCATATGTGCACGAGGTCGATAAAAAGGACCGTGATGTAGTGATTGATCGCGAACGACACCGCGAGCGCGAGGTTCGTGTAGAACCTCGTGAGAAGCGGAGGGAGGAGGATCGTTCTGCTTATGATCGCGACTATGACCGCAGCAGCAAGAGGGAAGGTTCACGGCACGTCGAGTCGGAGCGCACCCGTCAAGTGGACCCGTCTGGTGATCGCGAGAGAGAGCGGCATCACTCACGCCGGAACACTGCCGATCGTGGTGGGGATCACAGCAAGAAAGACAAGGAGAATAGCCCGCGGCAGAGTGGTGATACCATTTCCAAGCCCAGCCTTTCYCAAGCCGCTACTGGTGGATTGGCTGGAGCCGCCGCCGCTTTCGGTTTGACTGGCCTTCTGAGCAAGGTCACGGATAAGAACCGTGACAAGGATCGGGAGGAGTTGAAAGACCAGGAGCGGGAGCGCGAACGTGAGCGCGAAAGGAAGGAACGCCGCAATGATGAAGAGCGTCGCAAGGATGAGGAGCGTCGCAAAGATGAGGAGCGACGTAAAGATGAGGAGCGCCGTAAAGACGATGACCGCCGCAAGCCAGACGACCGAGATCGCTCACCTCACCGCGAACGACGACCAGGAAAAGCTGCGAGCGATGAGGAGCCTCGTGAACGGGATCTGGAGCGCGATCGGTATAGAGAACCGGACCGTGGACTGGGATTCGCTTTCGAGGGGCCGCCTGAACCACCCAGGAGTGCACCTCCTCTTAACAACTCGGATTGGAAGCCGGATCGTATGAAGGATGATCGCGCTTCCGAGAAGAGGGACGCTCCACAACAGGAGCGGATTGCTGAGAGACAGCCTATTCCTGCGCAAGACCGACTACCTGAGAAACAGGCTACATTTGATCGACCGCCAGAGAGGCAATCCACTCTTGAACGACAGCCCGCGTATGCCCAAGAACGGGAGGCGGAGCGTGAGCTAAAGACGGCGGAGATGCCGACTCCTGCTATTGATGCCGATGAAGACTACCGCCGTAGAATGGAGCAAGTCCAACGCGAAWTGGGCGTTCAAAGGGATGCGCTCCGCAGTGACGACCGTGGCTCAGACTCAGACCCTGATCGCGCTCGTCGACGTCGCGAGCGCGAACAGCGGCAACGTGAGCGAGAGAACCGCAACGGCGGTGGCGCAGCTGTCGGGGGTGCTGTGGACCTCAACAGCTCCTCGGAATTCCCTCTTCATTCCTCTCGCCGAAGTTTCGAAAGAGATGGCAATGATGGTACGTCCACCGTCATCACCGACGCTGCCAAACAAACTCTCCGAAGACGCCCCTCGGTCCTCGACCAACCCATGTCCATGAACGACCCCGTACAAATCATCGACAACTCCGCGTCGGAGAAACGCGAGAACCGCGTTAGAATTGTGGATCCTCCAACGGAAGCAGACGAAGAACGGTCCCGTCCGAAGAGTATCCTCAAGCGACCCACACCCAAATTCCCTGAAGATCCCAACAACATTCGCGAGGGAGTAGCTCCACTCAAGGACGCTACCAAGAAGGGCATTCCGCCTGGAGCACGATGGACCAAGATCGATCGCAGACTGGTCAACCCTGAAGCACTGGAGGCTGCACAGGAGAGATTCGAGGAGAGACTGGACTGTGTGATTGTGTTGCGAGTCTTGACCAAGGAGGAGATTCAGAAATTGGCGGATAAGACTCGGGCGATCAGAGGTGGGTGATTTCCTTTTTTTTCCCGTCTTCGTTTCTTTTTTTCTTTTCCAACCCCCGCGGTTGGTTATTGATGAAGTGGAGGGAATGCTTTGGCTGATTTCGATTCTTCCGTGAAGAAAGCAAGTCGATTTCTGGAGAACTGTCAACCCCATCCGAGCCCTCGGGCAATGCAGCGCACGCTACTACCATCAGCACTTCTCCCTCCACCGTCGACCGTTGAGGAGGGAGGGACACGGGATGGATGGATGGAACAGCGGGGCGCTGTAAGCCTTTTCTTTCTTGATCACATTCTTCACACTATATTCTTTGCAGCCCTTTGACGAGAGAACATCCGCTAACATTATATCAATCAATTAGATCAACGCTACGAACTCGAGCGCCAATCCGAACGCAAGTCTTCAAGGAAACCCAGCCGGTCCCGAAAGGCTGACAGGAGTGAGAGGGACGAGTATAGTGAGGAGGATAGTGCGGATGAATTCAAGGCCAAGGTTCCCAAGGCTTTGGAGGCTCCTCCTAGTATGACAGGCAGTGGAAGTTTGGCGGATTTTGTTAGTGGCGTGGGTAGGAGGGGGGAGAAGGAGGAGAGTGGTGGTGGTAGTGGTTATGTGACGGTGAATGCGAGGGAGAGGGAGAGGGAACGCGAGAGGGAGAGAGAGAGGTGGGAGGATGAGGAGTTGGGGAGGGGAAGGTATTGATTTTTTGGATTTTGAGGAAATGGTTGGTTGATGGCATCGAGTGGAGGTTGAGGGATATCAATCGCTTTGTGGATTGGTGGATTGTGAATGTCTTGCATGCATGCATTGGAGCGGGCTTGTTTTTGGGAACTTGGGGGATTGGATTGAGATGAGATGAGATGAGGGTACTTGGTAACTACTGCCTACGGGTTTGTATCATGAGTATTGCATTGCACTGAATTGCATTGTTGTGAGTGAGTGACTGCCTGTTTTTCGTTAGATGAGCATGAGTATCAGGAGGTTTGATTGAGGGGTAGGTCCTTTACGAGGTGCGTGATTTTGATTTTACTTAGGGAAAATAAAATCTTAATCAAGTTTTATTTTTTCCTAGGAAGATATATTTACTAGGAGGGGGGGGGGTACAAAAGTGTTCAGTAGGAGTGAAAATGAAGAGGCGGAAAGAATTCTCGGAGAAACAGGGGGAGGGGGGTCTTTTAAGAGGTCCGTCCGTAATTCTTGTTCAATTGTGATTCTTATTCAACTGTGATTTTCTTAACTAAGTATATTTCCTTCCCCACATCTTTTCTTAGGAGGGGTACAAAAGTAGTCGCTCGGCGTGAAAATGGAGAGGCGGAAAGAATTTTCGGAGAGGGGGGAGGGGGGGGGCTCTTTGAAGAGGTCCGTGATTTTTATTAATTGTGATTTTCATAAATAAGTATCTCCTTCCCCACATCTTTTTTATTAGGATGGAGGGGTACTAAAAGTAGTCGCTCGGTGCGAAAATGAAGAGGCGGAAAGAATTTTCGGAGAGATGGAGGGGGGGGGCTCTTTGAAGAGGTCCGTGATTTTTATGTAATTGTGATTTTCATAAATAAGTATCTCCTTCCCCACATCTTTTTTTTTAGGATGGAGGGGTACTAAAAGTAGTCGCTCGGCGTGAAAATGACGAGGCGGAAAGATTTCTCGGAGAAGTAGGGGGGGGGGGGGGGGTTGAAGGATGACTAATAGCCACATTTCACATACTCTCTCGTACTCGCTCGTTTCTTTTGGTGTTTCTTGATTTTTTGGGGTGCTTCTGATGGAGGCAAGGCTAGAGGGATGGACGTGGCGACTCAGTCGATGGAACGATATTTCTTGCTGCTGCTGCTGCAAGCTCAATCTCCTATATTCCCACTATCATATGTATCTTGGCCGACACAGGTTCTCTCGTGTATTCCTCCTCTCTCCAACCTCAWCTTCGCTCGACTTTGCTCGACCTGGTTCTTGTTCTGCTCCTTGTTCACTTCATTCATACATTGATGCATCCTGCCGGCGGGCGGGCGGGCGGCAGGCATACCTTCAGCCTCATCCGCTGCCTCCACTCAGACGCTAGGTTCTTTCTTTCCGCAATTGCGTGATTCCTTCCGTGCCCATGTACAAGGCAAGACCCACCCTATGCACCTCCCCGTTCTCTATGTCCTATGTGGGAGTTTCTTAGAAGCAGCCAAGGAGATTGCATCTAGGGATATCATGCAGCATGCCGATGAGATCTGTCCGTGACTCGGATGCGTTGAGAGAGATCCGCTCGCAGGTACCTCTGCTGCATTACAATAAATGCGGATGTTTGACCTCCTGGCGGAACGCATCATTCCTCCCCATCGCRAAGGAAGTCGTCTTCAGAGTCGCGGTATTGCTGGATATATGCGGATGGCCAGAACTGTCGATATGAGGATTGTTCATCGCGACAAGACATCCTCATCCATTCCCACAATGTCCTCAGGCCTCGCTCGCTCTCTGCAGGCTCGACGAATCTAGGCCTGCTAGAATCCTGACCACTAGCAGAGTAGCCCGTCAATCAATCGAGGGAGCAGTTCAGGACGCTGCTCTTGTTGATAATCTCTCATATCGACAGCTCTGCCCGGGATGGCGAAGATATTTTGTTCTAGCGCCGACTCAGCGCTTTCTCATCGTCGACTACCGCCATGACTGAGTCTTCGTGCGGGATGGGCTTGTGGAGATGATGGAGTACTCGAGAGAGACTTGGAAAGATGACCGACAATGTGGGCACGGGTTCAAACTTCCTCTGCAATTTTCATACCAGCCTATGGCATATGGACTTCAAACTTGCGGAGACGCTAAGCTGTGGCGCCAGACCATGTGTGCACGAAATGATGATCAGAATTCGACTGACATGAGGAGTGCGGTGTAGGCACGGCTCGGTATACCATCCAGTCGATCTCCGTCTTTGCCATGTCCATCATTCCTTTGAAGTCCGCTGCCGCTTTCTAGGCTTCACCACCCTCTTCGGGGAAGCGATTAGCGAGCGCGTGCAATCGATAACGATGTCCGCTGCCAACTCAGACTTCCTGTAGATCAGCTTCGCCAGGTGCTCCACTGCTCATTCAGGCTCCTGCTTAAGCGAAATCCGCACCAAATCGGCCGCCAATCTTGGAACATCTTGGAGCAAGTGCTTGAACTCCGCGTCGGCCAGGTGTTTCTCGAGATCCTCCAAGCAGGACTCCGCCGCCACCACGCCAAAGTCGTTGTCGCAATCACCGTATATGATTGTCATTTGTTCGGCGWAGCTCTCTGTTCCAACTGCAGCTCTCAGTCGKTCGGTCATCCTGGTTTTGACGAGATCGTAGAGAGAGATCACCTCGTAATACTTGGCGACGGTTACGAGGTCATCGTCGAACTTAATGGCCTCTTCGATCATCTCTTTGTTCTCAACTTCCAAGCCGTAAATGTGTTGAAGCATGTTATA
Source organism: Ramularia collo-cygni (assembly GCF_900074925.1). Classification (NCBI taxonomy): domain Eukaryota; kingdom Fungi; phylum Ascomycota; class Dothideomycetes; order Mycosphaerellales; family Mycosphaerellaceae; genus Ramularia; species Ramularia collo-cygni. Next base: position 22,583 of record NW_019716273.1, on the reverse strand, counting down.
GGAAAGCCAGCCTCCCCGATCGTCCCGCAGAGATAGCTTGTTATCCTCGATTATGTACTAGAGCGATCCAGTCAGCTGAGAGTCAAGATACGGCCGAGGAGCAGCTGGATCTACCGAAGAGGGGGCATCCAAGAGTTCTCTGGCGAAATAACCAGAACTGAGGMTCAGAATTGCTTTGTGACAGTTGAAAATGCCGGAATTGCCGCAATCAACTCGAATGTCGGAGCTTGCGGCATTGTTGAAGAGGCTATAATTATGTGGTCAGCAGATGCTTGAATCAGAGATGTTGAGGTCATGTCGTGCGTACGCTTGGCGCCTTGTCAGCGCGTTATCCTGATCGGATTCCTCCATGTTGGGGGAGAGCTGAGCGAGATGTTGTCGAAGTGACGTTGATGCTGCGGAGAGAAGGAAGGTGAGCGATAAATGGAAGCGTTTGGAAAGTGGGGGAAGTTCGTGGGCTGACAAAGCCGTGGTGAAGTGAATGAAATTCGGGATACCTGACATCGGGTCCGAGAGCTGGTGCAATTGAATTTAGTGAACCTCTGAATCTTTCTTACAGGAATCGCAAGACTAGAATCGCGACCGAGTTATTCCAAAACCCAACCTCTCAAGATATCTGAGATTTTGTTCTCTGTCTTGCGGCTTGGTTCAGTTTCAGCGAGTTGCGTTCTGGACTGATAGCATCGCCGACTCTTGTGGAGAGCTCTTAGACTTCCGCAGCGTCCGATTCCGTTGGTACTCGGTCTCATCTGACGAGGAGATCATTTCGCGGCGAGATCTACGACCTCATCATTGCAGTGAGACACCCTCGATCGACATTTGGACATGGAGATAACCGGAGTATCGTGGAATTGAATGGGCTTATGGGGAGGTACGATACGTCAAGTAGCACCAGGGTACAGGTTTGATTCTCCCTTGTGTGTATTTGGCAAAGAGATTCAGAAATTTAAAGAGACAAACAAATATTACGTTTCCTCTGTCATTCTAGTCGGCAGGACTCAACCCACCCATGAAATTTAAGCTAGCTATCTAGCCCCTCGAGGCTCACTGTCCATGCCGACATACCGTGCGCATTGCGTGAAAAAGCCTGCATCTTTATTTGTCGGGTATAGTCTTTCTCTTCTTCGTGGGAGGCTCCGCCGGAGCACCCTGCCCAGGACTCGCCGTAGTATCCTACTCAAGCCTCCTTGGAGCGCCTGCTCCTAGCCTGGCCAGCCCCTTCAGGATATCCACCGCAAGCTCAGGCTTACCCAAGATCTGCTTCAAGCGATCTATCGCCCGATCTTGACCCAGGGCCGACTCCAAGAGGTCTGTCACCAGTTCTGGGCACTTTTCAAAGAGAGGCTGGACCCACCTGTAGCCCATGAAGCTTTCGAACCGATCGAGGCACACTTTGACAGCGATGCGGCGGTGGTCACCCGCCGGGAAGTAGAGGTAGATGGACTCCATCCCAGTAACGAGGGTAGCGATGGAAATACATTCGAGTAACGCGGTGAATTTGTCTTCGGTGAGCTTCCGGAGAGAAGAGACCTGGTATCGGCCGGCCACATCCAGGAGCGAGATGGGCCTGGCCAGCCCCAGCCAGTCGCCCGTGGATCCCTCTTGGAGAATCTCCACCTCGAAGCCGTAGACGTGGCGCAATAGCAAATGAGCGGCATCTCTTCCATGGGGCTCAGTCAGGCGAATTGGCTCCGCATTTTCCTGATTGAAAATGTAAGCGAAAGCCCGAGAGGAGCTCCCACCGGGGTGAACTCACCTCGTTATCATTCTCGTGGAGGCGACGCTCGAAGTATTGAGAAGCGAGGCTCAGAATTGCTTTGTGAGCGAAGAACTTGTAATCTCCGATGAGAACTTGAATGTCGGACATGATTGGACTGTTGAATAGCCTGTCTGCAGGTCAGAAGATGATGATGCGGTCGAGATGTCGAGATGCATCATACCCTTGACGCCGGACCAGCGCCTCGGCCTCGTTGAGATCCGCCATGTCGAGGGGCGGCTGTATGAGGCGAGCCTGGTAAAGGTGTCGATGCTGGTGAAGGTGTCGATGCTAGAAGTAAGTGGGGCAAGAGCTTGATGGAAGAGGAGGAAACTGAAACTGGCAGGCAGACTGACAGATCTTGACTGCCCGAGTTGAATGAACAGCAATGTACCTGCCGAATCTGTACTCGTCGACTTCTGACAGCTGTAGACTCACATTCCTAGTTGAACTAAGACGACCATCTTGCCGTTGGTTTACCGAGTCGCCTGTATTTCACAGMCTCTCCCACCCACACAGGCCATCGCAACACCAATCACACTACTGCATGCCGTAGTAGTGACCTTGAAGATGCGCAGGTACACCGTATGCCACCGTCGCACTCACCTTCACCTCAGTGCTCACGATCACATTCAACATATCCACTATCTCCTACTCAGATCCTTGAACGCGCTAGTCAAGTTCCTTAGCTTGTCCAAGTGAATGAAAACAGCCGCACCTGTCACATTCGAACTCTGCGCAATTGTCCACACAAGGATGGCCCAGCATCAGAGCTGTCGAGATAAGAGAATGATCAAGAAAGCCGCGCCCTTAACTGCCCTCTCCGTTTAATAACGGGGCGCTCTGCTAGTAAGAAAGGTTCTAATAGCTCTAGAGTTATTGTTTCTGCGGAGAGCAAGGCCTAAAGAAGTCATAAAGACGACTAGAAGTGTCTCATCCCGACGAATAATTCTCATATCGACAGCTCTGCCCAGCATGGATGATTGTCTGAAGAGTGTCTTAACAGTTCGCTCGGGGTTTCACGATGCAACAGTCTAAATTGTGACATATGGCATTGCTGTCAATTGTCGTACACTGCAGAGTCCTACGCCACACCCCAGACATTGTACTGCTCAGGTGGTATCCCGAATGATCAGCGCAAGTTAAACTTGAAATTTTGTGGTATGCTACCAAGCGCTCTCCCAAATGGTACCTTCTGAGGATAGTTCTCTTCTTCAGCAACCTTACTTCTCTTGCTTCGAGAACTTGATGTGAACCAAGTCAGCACTCTGGCCGTGGCCCTCCGATGACCTTCTAGCACCACAAGGTTACTGAATATGTCAGACCTGTCTCTGATTGTTCGACTCCGGCGTCTCGAACCTGGAAACGGCTCTCTTCAACAAATCCACAGCGATCTCTGGATAATCGAGCAGCGCCTTTTGAAACTTGGGTTCCTCCACGAGACCCACCATCTGGCCCTGACAAGCTTCACAAGCTAAACGACGAAGACTTCCGTCATCCTTTGGCAATGCGTAAATAACACCGAGAACCGTAGCACACGTCGCAGGACCCCAAGCCCCGCCATCCTTCAGGATGTTCRGCCGTTGCGTGATGCTCTTCCTGGCCTGTTCGGCCAGTGTGAAGACCTGGCAGTTCTCTGCAGTGAGCAACAGCTCAATGTCCATGTAGATGCTCGACGAATCAGGCGCAGGATAGGCGTGAATGCCGTAGATGTAACGGAGCATGAGTTTCGTTGCGTTATGCTCGGCAAGCGTGCCTCGCACGGCCATGAAGCCCATTTCACTTTCGCCGAGTTTCTGCGCAGAATTAGTACAGTAATGGAAAATTGTTGAGTACGAGGCATACATCTTGGAACCAAGGCGAGGCGATATTGAGGATTATTTTGTGTGCGAAAATATCCTCTACGACGACATTGTTGGTGACAAGGTGTATTCTGATATCGGAGAAGGTGGGATTGTTGTAGAAACTAGAAGTGTCAGCTGCATCTAGCTCGAGGGTGCGGAAGAGACGCACTTCTGCTTGCGAGCCAGCATGGCTGCGGACGGGTCGGTCTCGTCCATGCTCGGCGCCTTAAGAAGTAAACCGAAGTATTCGATGTGTATGCTTGTGTTGATGACTGACGAGCGGGAAGAGGAAGCAGTGGGACGGGCTGGACTGTATTCACCCAGACGCTTCTTTCCTTCCAAGTACCGTGATTCCTTCCGTGTGTATGTACATAGCAAGACCTAGCCTATATGTACCTACCCTATTTACCTAGACCCCAATACGAGCTCTCGGGTAAGCCAACTTGGAAGGAAGTCGAGCCAATTCGCAAGGAAGCGATTGAACAGTAGCCCGAGGTTCGGAGAAAGAGGTAGAGCAACAGTCTCGGAAGGATTTCAGAAGTAATTGTAAATCTGTCGCAGTGATTCAATTTGACGGACCCGGAGAGACTTCCCCATAGCTAACAAGCCATCAGATGGTGCAGATTCGTACCATCTGCATGTACAATGCCAGCCCCTCACCCTGATCTCAAGATATCGATCTCTGGACACGCATGAGTCTACCCCTTTCCTGTTGAGGCTTCGCCATCTCATTCAACAGATCCACAGCCATTTCCGGAACTTCCATCAGCATCTTCCGGAACTTGTGTTGCGATATCAGATGCTCGATCTCGTCCTTGCAGGCCTGCACTGCAATCTTGCGAAGCTCGCCACCGAGTTCGGGCGCCTTGTAGATGGCACGCAAGACGTCGGTAAAGTGAGAAATACCTTTCAATGGCGTCAAAGATTCGAGCTGATCCGCAATCGTGACCTCGGATGTTGTGATCAGAGATGCAACCTCATACTCGTGTGCTATGATCCACATCTCGATGTCATGCAAGGCATTTCTGTAGCGGATGGGCTCCGGGTTGAGATAGTACAGGTGGCGAATCACATTTTGTGCTGCTTGTTGACTGTCGCTACTCATATCAAGTACTTTGGAGGTGGGAGCCYTCACGAAGGTCAGTCGGTAGCTAAACACAGCAGGAGCAAAGATCTAGGTACCTTTTCAAAGACACGTCGGAAGTACTTTGAGCCTGCAATGAGGATCTCCTTGTGAGCGAAGATGTCGTCGCCATCACGTTCGTCGTTGAAGTGGATCGTAATGTTKGCGGTTCTGGGATCGTTATAACTACATATGTTAGTGTCGAGCGAGTGCACAAGACATGTTATGGAAGCGAATACCCAAGAGGCTCACTGGTATTCGCATGATCGTTAGACATGATGAGTCAGACCTAAAGTGCAGGCAATATTGTATTGTGTGTCGAAAGACCGTTGGTGTGAGTTGTTTTCAAGATGTGAATGTCTGACCTGTGACGAGGAACTCCAAACCAAGGTCTTTTGGATGAATCTTATACTTCTTTACAGCTGGTTATGTTTGCTCTGCTTTGCATTGGAAGAAGACACGAGAATGATCCTAAAGCAAGCAGCACCAACAGGTCTGCACTCTTCCTTTGCACGGTGCAAAGACCTTTGTCATATTTGTCTTTGCGAAGCAGATTTTCTTTACAAGACGTAGAAAGCCGAAGAAGCAAATGAGATATTACAAGTGGTAGCAAAGACGACAAGCCCTGGGTGTGGGTCTGATGAATGTTCCAGGTACCTTACCTTCAACCAAGCGATGCCCCTGAAAGTTTCCTTGGCGCATGCCCCATGATATTGATATTTTGCAGCGCCACGTCTCTCCGCCGGCCCTCTCGCACAGAATTCACATGACAATTCATAGTTAACCAAACCTCGATCGTTCCAAAATCTGCACCACTACCGCCTCAACATGCTGTTCCGCCAAGCCCTCTTCCCGCTCGCCATAGCCATCACGTCTGCCTTGGCGTTGCCGATAGCAGAACGTTAAAATGCGCTCAATTGTACAGATTCGGGAACTCCACCTCCGTGTACTTCCGGGTATGTAACATTAGTGGCAAGCTGAAGGAGAAGCACACTTGTTAGCACCCCATCAGAATGCTCATCCTAGGAGCCCGAGGAATCGACAAGCAATATTTCGACGCCGTAAACCCCAATCCAGCATACAACAACTTAAAAGGTAATTCCCATTCCCAACTCACCGCACATCCCATTCGAAGCCAGACCCCAACAACCAACAGGCCTCGAAAACATCGCGCAAGCAATCACGCAAAAAGACCCCGCATTCTACTGTCGAGCAATCAAGTATCCCGCAGCAGGATGTAAAAACCAGCGGCCCCTGTCCATTCTTCGAAAGTCTGCATCGTGGGTCGATGAAGGACAGCGGGTGATTACCGAATGGCAACCACAAAGGTTGCTATCGATCGAGACGTACACGAAGGATGCTGTAGATTTTCTTACAGTCGATTGGACTTGCGTGATTGGAAATGGCTGTCCCGTGCTTTGCCTTGCAGACCCATGAGCGGCGGGCATCTCATCAGCAGCGACTGGAAATATACGCTTGAATCCATGAGACTTTGTCCTGAAAGTGGCAGAAGATTTTTCTGAATCGGCAGTGTTCGGACAGAGGTTGCAGCCTTTGATGTCCCTCCTGTATGGCAGTATTGAACCTACCGGGTTATCCAAAAAGCTACCAGATACCTTAACACTCACGAAATTCTCCCACCACCTGCTATGCTCGCCTTTATTAGCTTCAGTAATCATCGAAATCATATCCCGTCACACACACATAAAGAAAACAACACATTTTGAGCCTTGCATCGATGGCGCGGCCCACCGACTCCGCCGACTCATGGATCAAGATCGCAGATGATTTCTATGCGATCCCCAACCTCGAAAATGACCCCATCTGTGCTGCACACGCGTCCTTGATGAGTCGCAACTGCCGACACTATAGTACTGCTGACAATATTCGAGACGCAACACTTCGGATCGAAGCACTGTCGCGGCTATCGACATGGCCACAGGACCTGCAGCGCCACATGCATGAGCCTGCTCGTCTCCTGCTCTGTGCCACCCACCAGGGCCTAGCCCGAGACATAGCCACCCGTTGGTCTGAAGTATTGTWGGCAGAGGCAAGGAAGAAGCATGCCGAGACGTCCGCGCAAGGTCAGTTGCATGGAGCAGGCGAATGGTCTCGCAGCCGGGGGTCTGATCGCGAGGTACGCTGGATCCCAGCAGACGAATGTCGCTTCTGGGAAGCTCTTCATCAGGCCGTCCTTGACATGGCCGAACAAGTGGATGATTTTGACAGAAAGTGGGAACGGGAGGTAGAGCAAGAAGCCGAACGTAGAAGAGCACAGCAACAAGCCGAACGCAAAAGTATCGAACACGAAGCCGCCGCCCGTCGCAAGCCGAGCAGCACGAGTGGACGTCAGCATGGGCGAGGTATGAGCAAGAGTGGACCACCAAGCCACCTCCAGCTTCCATTCCGTCCGATTGCTGAACGCTCAGATAGTGCGGTGGCGTCCGGATCGAGTCTGCGTCTCGTTTCCCCTGGTTCGGGGGAATCGAGAGCCCCTGGCGAGGGTGACTCTGGTCACGCAAGTGTTGAATGACATGGTGCGACGGGCCCGGGACAGTGCGTGAGCGAGAAAGAATGGCGGGTAGAGGAAGGTAGAGAGAGGGTTGTTCTTTGGAAAGTCAATCTCAGCGAGGTCTCTTTCGATCTAGCTCTCCAGACTGACGCATCGCGTCGTGAACAGCTCGAGCAACATCATCATACAGTCTGGCTTCATCCCACTTTAGCTGTGCTACAGTCTGCGTCATGGGCGGTCGATAGGCATTCTTAGCATGGCGAAATTGCTCGCGTCTCTGCTCCATCTTCCATATATCTTCCGAAGCCTCCCTCCCGGCTGGCGTCTCCACCTCATCGTCAACAATACCCACGGGAGATGATGGCCGCTGATATCGTCTGGTCCTCCGGCAAGACTTCCGCGAACATTCATCAGAGGATGCTTGATTAGATAAGGCTCGAGGCTCAGAGTTTCTTTGCCCTTGGTGTATGTTGCTTTGCCAGTGCGGCTCCCAATCCAATTGTAATTTGTCTTTGTGACTTTCAGAGGTGTGATGTTGCTTCTGTGACCGAGAGCGACCGTTTGATGAGCCTTTCTCACTCGACTCGACACTGTCTCTCCGAGAGCCGTGTTCGTTTGGTCGGCGAGTACTGTCTGGACTGCCAGTACCGTCCACGCYTTCCGGACGATATGCCCTGCCGTACCAGGTTTTTGGATTGGAAGCAAAGTGCACTACTTTGTCCCCTACACGAGTATCTAGGCCTTCCATGAGACCTGCTACGACGAGCTCAACAATGGTGGGATTGAGAGGCATCTTGGAAGATGGGTTGATAGAAGCCGCCCAGAAGAGAGGATAATGGTGGCTATTGTCGCACGGCTACGGTGAATCCGTAGGTCTGCCAAGCTCGCAGTGAAGATAACCAGTCCGACGGATGGAGGTGGAGGCAACAGTCGTTCCGCTTCGAGAGTCCTCAAGGTAGGAAATGCGATTTGAAAGCTGCGAGTGCCTGCCATGTCTCCAAACTCTTGCTTATATCAATCATAGCAGAGGCAAAATTCGTGTGCGACTGTTCCAACTCGGTTGAAATGACGATGGCTTGCATAGCTGCGCTGCTTTTCCATCGCGGCCGGGGAGATGATTCCTGTGGGTGCCGCATATTTGTCTCGGCTCCAATGGAAAGAGCTGCTCCACAAGCCAATGATCGAGTGGTTGGGCATCGACCCGTTCTTTTTCATCATGTTGGCGCTTCTCGGGTCCATGTGTGGATGCATCATGGTGCAGCAGTCAGATGCCCGCTTGATACCAATTCCTCGTAGGTGGTTGGTGTTCATGTCCAAGGAGAAAGAGAACAAGCAACCTAAGGACGGATGATCAGGCAGAGGGCGTCGAATCGGACCCCGCTCCGTCATCGCCAATGGAACGCGAGAAACAACGAGGGAGGGAGGGATCACGCGTCACACTTGGAAATGTCCAGAATCCCGTCCTCCCCGCCTCACTCACCGACAAGACCACAATGGACATCTCCGACATTCTCGCCYCCGTCTCCGCCCCTTCCCTCGACCAACGTGCCCTCGATCTTCAAGCCTTGACGCGAGCATGGATCAACGAACGCAGCTGTCCCGACCTCCTCCCCTACCCGTCCCATCTCATCCAAAGATGCACCGAGGGCGTGCAAAAACAGATTGGAACTATCGAGTCCTTGTCGAGTGCCATGGATCCCTCGGCCAACTTCACGCTGGTCATCTTACAGACCGAGCTGGAACGAGTCAAGTTCCTCCTTAGATCCTTTCTACGCGCACGCATCGCAAAGGTATCGAGGGTTCATTGCACTGTTAATGGCAAGGAAATGATATTGACATGTATCTTTGTGTTCTTCAGATCGACCAGTTTCCACTACATTACCGCGCTCTCTCCGCCTCTAATAACACTTCACAACCGTTGCTCTCCGCGATAGAGTCGGAATACCTCGAAACACATCAAGCACTCCTGTCATCACATTACACTTCCTCGTTTCTATCGCYCTTCCCGAAATCCCTACAGAATATCGACGATACGGGTGGTGGAGTGAGCATGATTGATAGACCGGATGAGGATACAGCCGTCTTTTGTCGGGTGCTACGAGATGGATACGCACCAAGGCCTGTGGACGGCGATGTGGAACTGAAGAGGGGAGATGTGTGGGTGCTACGTTGGAGTTCGGTCAAGGAAAATGTACACCGAGGAGATGTTGAGCTGATATGATTGTTTTGTGAGAGCCATCTTGCAAGAAATGGTGCCCAAGGAAATGATACCCATGACAGCATTGAGAGGACGATTGAAGGATACGGCATTAATCATGTCTACATCTTGCTGATTATTACACTGGCGGGTCTGGTTTTGCACCAGCAATTTCTGTCGACAGATCCGAGTCACAGCGCCGCCTCCTCAACGTCCACGACCGACCGGGACCTACGCAGCCCACGATCTCTCGCCCTTGAGGAACTCGTCGAACCAGGTCACTGCCTGGAGGAAAGCCGCTTCCTTCGCAAACTTGACCGATTGCTTGCTCATATCGGCGCGAACAGCAAAACCGTGCTCGACATCGCTGTAGAGCGAGATCTGGTATGGGATGGACATTTCTTTGAGAATGTTCTCCGTCTCATGTCTTTTCTCGGCTGGGAAGATCTGGTCCGTTTCTAGAAACACCAAATGTCAGCGACCGCTCGCAAACCCTTCCACAAAAGGGCCACAACATACCCGCAGCAGCGATGGAGAGTGGTCCCTTCATGGCCTTGACCTCATCGGCATCCACGAAGCTTGGGTGAGCCATGTACCCGACATCAACACCCTTGCCCTCGGCCATGAAGCGCGCAACGTACTTGGCACCGAAGCCTACAAAAATTTCATCAGCATTCATTCATTCACACGCTCCATCACAATCTCAACACTCACAGTAACCCACGGCACCAATCTTCTTCACTCCAAGGTTACCCCTCATCTCCTTGATCACCGCCTCCACAATGGGATCCACTTGCTTGAAAGTGTGTCCATTGCTAGGACCTGAGGTGGTCAACCACTTCATGATATCAAAGCCTTCGGGACGGTTGAGGGGTATTGGGTCGCCTTCGAACWGATCCGGCATCACGACAAAGTAGCCATTTGCGGCGAACTGGTCGGCAATGAGCTGGGCGTTGTTGAATTTGTGGCCAATGACATCGGGGAGAATGAGGATTGCAGTCTCGGTCTGCTTGGATTCGGGGTAGGAGAAGTAGGTGTTGACTGGGTGCGGTTGTTAGGATGGGACTTGCAGGACTTGATGGGACGGGCTTACTGTTGCCAATGTCTTTGAGCTCGCCCTTGGGTGTGCCTTCGTGCTTGACGCCGACAGTGCAGCATTTGCCTGGTGGGTTGGAGGCCATGGTTGTGGTTGAGTTACGAGGAGAGATGGGAGAGAGGTGTGTGATTGTGGTGGAAATCAGGGATGGAATAGATTGGAATATAATAGAAGGAACCACCGAGAGAATGCCCTAGGTGAGGATGGTTATAAAATAGTCTGCTCGCTGACCTCACTCTGCCCCTCTTCGGGAGTTAAGGCATTTATCAGCGGGCTTAAGACCCCGCCACGTGGTCCGAGATCGGAAGGGAAAGCTTGTTCGAACGCTGATGCGATGCATGGTTTGACATGCTCGAGCACTCGGCTATTCCAATCCTCTCCAAAATCTCACGGCTGTATCTTGTCATGCAGGTGGCTTTGTAAAAGCGGATCGTTCTAAGCACTGGAGGGGATACAGGGATCGGCTTCAAAGTCGCTAAAGACCTCCTGTCTACAATTCAAACACTCCCTCTGAAATGATCGTCGGCAGTGGTAGCGTGGACAACGGCGAGAACGCAATGGCAGAAATATCTCTCCCAGAAGTCTGCAATGGAATGCCTCTTGGAATAAGGCATGGGTGAACTTGAAGGGTGCCGCCCTGTCTGTAGCGATCAAAGATGTCGTACTTGCTGCAACAATCGCAACACGACTATAAAGAGGTTATTCAGTAGAACTCTGAACTCTCCACGAGACTGCTTATGTTGGCAGGCATATCTGCCCGCCAGCGAGCGTGGTCGTCGATGCACAACTAGGAGGGCCGGCAGTTTCCCATTTCTCCATCCCTCGGGATCAGAATGTCAGCGGCTAAGGTATGGTCAATGACCTTAGAATCTCTGCTAACCAGCGAAGAGATGGGAGTCAAAGAGGCCAACACCATGACCGTGATCAAACGACCGTTCCCACAACAAACACAGCAAGATCCTCATGCGCCTTCTCCACCCCATCATGCTCCTCCCTATACGCCTTCACAAACGCAGGACGTATCATCTGAATCTGCTCCTCACTAAACCCCTCCATAAGAAGCATCGTGGTCGGATTCCCCAAATTCAAAAACTCATCCACCGCCGCTTCAGGACTCTCTTTCTGCGCATGCCGACACGCAAATGACTGGGCCTGAACATCCCGCATTCCAAGTCCCTGGAAAATTCCCTTGACATCCTCCAATTCCGTCGATTGGGGATGGAAAAACGCAGGAGGAATCCACTTCTCATCCACGGTTTCTCGCACTGCTTTCTGCCATATGGGAACATAGTCGACGCGACTCCATGTCGCAATCGCAACGATGCCTCCGGATTTCGTGACGCGTTGCATTTCGGAAATGGCCTTGATGGGATCTGGGACGAAATTCAGGAAGAATGTTCCCATGGCGTGCGTGAAAGATTGGTCTTCGAGGCCGGCGGCTTGGAGATCCATGGCGTCTGCCACGACGGTTTGGWGATTGGGTCCGTGGATGTTTTGGGTGAGAGAGTTGAGCATTGCGGGAGAGAGGTCGGCGGCGAGGATTGTGGCTGAGGGGTATTGTGTGAGGATAATGTTGGTGAACATTCCGCTGCCGGCACCATTGTCGAGGATACGAGAGGAAGAGCTTATGGGAAGAATGGAGGTCGCTAGTTGTAGGAGGGCTTCACAGGGTTTGCGTGTCAAATTTTGGACTGAGGATGCCCATTTGGATGAATGCTCTAGTGGAAGAGATGTTAGTGTTTTCACTTGATCGAACTGAGAGATCTGTTGTGCTTACTGTCCCACTTATCTGCGGAGTGAATGTGAGCCATGTTGTTTAGATTTCAACAACCATGAAGATAGAAAGCCGGGAGGGATGTGCGTTTAGTGGCTTATATATGAATTCATCCATCATCGTAGATCTGTCACGCCGAGTCGGCAAGATCGTCCATCGGACCGTGGTAGTCTCCAAGATAGTCTTCGGAGCTTGAGTAGCTTTGACACTTCTTCGAGAGCTGTCATGCAGGATTACTTCGCGGAGATGGTTATGTTGCGAGCGAGTATATTTAGCCGGTTTGCCTTGTATCCGTATATGCGTCTATTTCATAAATTCATCATCGTAATCATGCTTTGGCGTGTCTCGTATTCTTTCGTAGTCTCGGTCCATAAAGGTAAAACACATAAGGAATAGGAACCAAGGCCAAGCTGATGAATCCCAGCAAGGAACTCGCCCATCCAATCCCCAACTTCTTATACATCTGCGTGATAAACAATGGAAATACCGCTCCGATCACATATCTTGTCACGTTGTTTGCTCCCATCGCCGAAGCTCCATACCGGGGTCCGTAAAAGTCCATGATGTACAGCGTAGCACTCATAAACAGCATCAGATTTCCGAAGCCGAAGAATGCCTCCGCTATGACTGGGCTAATCCAGTGTGCACCTGTGTCGGCCGACCAGCCAAACCAGAAGAGGGAGATGGGAAGACAAGGTGATCCTACCATGGCGAAGTAGAGGCGCTTTTCAGGTGGGAACTTTCCCCCTTCATCAGCTTCATGTGAGCGTGCAATGATTCTGCGGAACACAGTCTTTGCCATGATGCACATAAAGGCCAGTCCACATAAGCATCCGACTCCTAAACCGAGGAATRTGAGGCCTGCAGGTATCAGTATTGGTTGGATTGAGGGCCATTTGCGGGCTGTCCTTTACCTGTCTGACCGATGCCAAAGCCATAGGTTTCGGAAAAGACATATGGAAAGGCGGCGAAGAATGAGTAAAGCATGCCTAGACAAGAAGTCAGATCATTGAAGTTTCATTGCGCTCCCAATTCCATCGTACCGAAGTTGAGGCCTTGATATATTGCAAAGAGACCGACGACAGGCTCCACGCAAGCCATGTGCGCAGGCCGTGTAAGTTGAGTGGTGACGTATCCTTTCAAGACCTGCAAGCGCGAGGGCTGGGTTCCAGTCTGAACCGCGATACCGCGAGCTTTGGCTCTGCGCCTGAGGATGACTGCCTTGTAGGTCTCCTTCCTGAGAAAAGTCAGCAAGGGAGGATAAGTGCAGAGCTGTCGATATGAGAAATCCACGACAAGAGCAACGCCCTGGTCTGCTCTCTTAATTGATTGATAAGCCACTCTGCTAGTAGCAAGTACTCTAATAGGCTAAGAATCCTCGAGCCTGCAGAGAGCGCGACCTTGAGACATTGTGGGGATGACTGAGGATGTCTTGTCCCGATGTATGATCCTCATATCGACAGCTCTGGGTAGGCGACATTTGTCTCGGAAACCTACATGAAGATCAGCGGCGTGATGCAGGCCACCGTAAAGAAGAGGATTGTCCATTGAGTCCATCTCCAGTTCTCTCCAATGACTACATAACCCCCTATGAGTGGTCTGCGTTTGTCAGTCTAGGCTGTTGAGATATGGACCATGTCTGTTCTCACCCAATCGCGGGTCCAAGAAACGGTGCCGTCACAAAGCATGCCATCGGAATCAATCGTTCTGCTGGGGACCACATGTCTGACAGCGTAGCCGCACCAATCGAAAGCCCAGGACTGCCACAAAGCCCGGCCAAGAAGCGACATATCGTCAGAGAGGCGATGCCACTTGAAAGTCCGGCTCCGAGAGTGAAGAGTGCGAACAATGGCATTCCCACCATGTACACGATCCTCCTGCCAAAGTTCTCGGATGTTGGTGCGGCTAGTATTGGTCCGAAAGCAAGGCCCAGGACATAGAGCGAGAAGGGCAGGATGGTAACTTCAGAAGAAACGGCAAAGTCTCGCCTCACGCCATCTACACCAGGTGTGTATATTGAAGAAGCAATCGTGCAGACCGTTGCTATGCCGGTAGGAATGGCCGTGTAAAAGATCTTCTTACGCCGCGTCCAATTTAGAGGATTGTCTTGGTYGTCGGGTCCATCCCATTCCATTGCGGCAGTCTGCTCTGATGGCTTCTGCTGGAAGCTCTGTTCCGTAGCTGGCGTTGTTTCATCCTGGGTTCGTGCGATTGAATCATCGAAAGAATCGCTATTACGACCGGTGGTGCATTTCTCGAGGTCCTTCTCGTCCGCAGAGGCAAATGAACGACCACGGCTGGGGTGCTCGGAGGCAGACATTGTATAAACGTGGAGGCGCAAAGGGAAAGAGCAGAACAAGTGAAGGAAAGAGAAGAATAGCTACCGTGGAGATCTGAGGCCATGATACTTCTGCTAAGCGGGTTGTCATGCAAAGTCTCTTCAAATCGTCTGCCAGCATCGGTTGAGCAGAGACAACGTTTGACGATCCAGAGAGTTGTGGACGCTCACTGCCTAGTTGGGATAACGCAGGCAGATGATGACCTCAGGCCTCAGACGATGAGCTGGCGCATTTTCGGGCCTTTTTTCTTCGGTGCATCGAAGTCATCTGCGTGGCATCATGGCTTTCACGCGAGAATAACGCGCTGTTGTGTGTTGAAGGGGTGTCTCGTGAGCGCAAAGTCGAGAGCCAAGGAGGGAGACCAGGTCGGAACTTCGAAGGATCAAAATATGCCTACGGTGGTCTTTTAGCGACTTCCCTGCAACAACCCATAGATAGCTTTTCAGAATGCACTACTACTCTTAGCTTTACCTCGGCGCCGGAGTTAGAGTATTGCAGCGTTTCCTACGCTATTATATCGTATTGTATATAAGGTTTCGATATAGCAAGAGTACTAGGCTATATAATAGTATCGTAAAGATTTATTCTAGTTACCGTTAGTATATTAACACTCTTATAATTTTATCTAAAGGCGTTGCCTTATACCTATTACTTATCTCTTTTCTATTTACCTATATAAAGCGTAGAGAGAAGAAGGCGTAAGCTAAGGTATAGAGATGTCGTAAACTAGTATATATTATATAGTAGTATGTTCCTCTAAGAGCTATAGCTTAATCTATACGATAAAAGGCAAAGGTGCGATATAAGTATATCGTAAATCGTAAACGCTAGTACAATTCGAAAGCTATATTACATACTAACTAAGAGGGAAGTCCGTTAAAGGACCGGATAAAAGTGTTATATAAACTCTAGCTAATAATTCTAGATAGTAACGCTATCTATAGTTAACGTATACCCTACTCTTAACGGCGCTTTAATCGATTACGCGTACGATCCGCTAGTAGCGYACTACTAGGCTCGGAAGTAAGGGAAATCTAAGAATAGCTACGCTTATAACTAACCCCTTAGGGAGGGGGGGGGTCCGCGAAGAACCTCCGCCCTACTTAGCTAGAACCGAGAAACGCTATATATTATTATTATCTATTATACGGTAGAAAGGGTAGTACTATAGCTACTTACCTCTATACGAGATTGCTCTAGTCTCTAAAGAAATAACTCCTTCTTCTAGCGGTCGTCGGTAGGTTCTACCTTAACTACTAGTTCTTCCTTAACTACTAGTTCGGGCTTAACCTATACGTATGTTAGTAGATATACTATTATACGGAGGAAAGGGTATATAAACTATAACGTTCGCTAAAAGATAGGCGTCGCTTTCGTCGCTATCGTCCGTAGTTACGGTAATATCGATATTATCTAGGTTGTCGTCGGAGGCCTATTAGGAATTAGTATAGTAACTAGATRYATATTATATAGGTAATACGTATAGGTTTCTCTACCTTYRGCTTCTCCGATCGGGCTTTCTTCTTTTTCTTCTTATTATTACTAGYRATAGCTTTTTTATAGAGCCTAGCTRYAGCCTTAACGAGCTTCTCTTCCGCTACGGCTATATATAATAGGGAATTATCTAYATCGTATTAGCTAGGCCGCTTAAAGACTAAGAACACCCTATACGTCTTCTTCGTTCCTTACGGGAAGATACGAGCGAGCCTCGAGCCTTCGTATTCCTTAAACACTAGTTTAGTAGGCCTATTACGGTTATTATACTACTTAGTTATATATATAAGGGTATTATTAGGGTAATCGATCTCTAACTTTATACCTAGTAAATACTTAAATAGTTGCATTATAGCAGCTATATAATCGAACTTCTAATTAGGTACTAAGATAGTTTAAGGTTGCCCTATTAAAGTTAGCGATTATACACCGGTATCTAGAACGACGAAGTCGCTAGTAATAAACTAACTATATACATACCCTTCTTCTTATTTTAAAACTTCGGTATCCTATCGGGGTCCTTAGGTAATATCGTGTACCTAGTAATAATAATAGTAATAGTTATCCTTACCTATATAAAGGAGCCGGATGCCGTTCCCGCTAGTTCCTTAGGCCGAAGGCTAATTAGGAGGTTACCGGCGTCGTACTCCGTCTTTAGTAGGTTCCGTATATAGTCGGTATCGATCTTCCGCTAGCGCTTATTTATCGAGCGCCTATTGTTTAGACTAGTATTGTTTAGGTAATTATTATCGCCGTAGTTCTGGCCTGTTCTAACTAGCTTATCGTCGGATGTTTCTATATTAAAGGTAATCTCTATAGGGGTAACTCTAGAAGGGATTCCGGCGCCGTTAAGGCGAGGCTAGCGTGCTAGTAGCTACGTAGCCCGCTATATAACGCCCTTAGAGCTGCTTATAACTAGCGGCGTTAGATTATAGAGCTCGTAGAAAGGGCACTTAATATCGTTACGTAGGGTTTCGCCGTAATTAAAATTATTACGCTCTATATATATTCGAGGCTATAGCTTCTTCTATTACTTCTTATTACCTATCGTTCCTCCGTATAAAGCGCTTCGGGGTTCGTAAACGGTATCGCGATCGTATAGGAGCTATAATAGTAGTAGTAGCCGAGTCGTAGACCGAAGAATAGAGGGAGGGTAGAGATAGTAGGGTCCCGTTTATAGCTTTATATACCGCGGTAGTATATAAAGGTTCGAATTATACGGTGCGATCGTACGATTATTATACGGTTACTATAGAGATTATACCTTTAGTACTAATATAGCGTATAAGGGGCGACTCCGAACGTTTATACTAGCGTATATAAGCAAGATAGTAACCTCGGATAATATAGGGAATGCTTATATGCTATTATACGTACTATAGATTCTCCTCCTTATCTAACTAGTAGTTGTCCTCGCTATTAGAGCTAGTCCCGTCCTCCTCCTTTTCTAAGATCGGATCTATAACCCTATCTAGTACCTCCTTAAGTACTTTACGTTTATAATCGTTATCGCTGTTAGAAAGTGCAGTTATAGAATAGCTGTACATCTGACATAACAGAGAGCTAAGTAGCTACAAGGTTATATAACTCTATATAGGGTAAAATCTCTTCTTAGGAGATAGAGACACATCTCTAGATAATTAACTTAATTAACATATTAGTTCCTACTTTTAAGTACTGCCTATCGGAGATAGTAAGCTAGTTAAAGATTAAGTTACTCTTGTACTCCACCTCTAAAATTCCGCGAACCTCCGACTAATATTTAATAGGTTATAAGCCCGGGTTTGCCGAAGGAAAAAGACCTTAACCTTAAAGTAGTAAAGGTTTCTCCTACCTTATAAAGCTAATACAGAAAGGACACTAGTTTCTAGTACCCTATCTTRYACTRCTAGGAGTTTTAATAGYAGGTTAGAYAAGAAGAAAACATAGAAGACAGATTAGTTCCTAAGGGTTTAGAAYATTTAACTATTAGGACTAAGRGATTRTCTAAYAGCTATAAGGAGTAGAGGACTCTAAATCTAAAGCCTTAAAAYAYAYAYAYACCCTTYACTTTACTACTAAAGCCTTAGYAGRACTAAGCTATTTATATAYTAAAATAGAGGAAGAGAAGGAYAGTTAGACCTATATTAGGATTCTAATCCTAATAAGAGAGAACTAGAAAAGATAGTTTAAACTATAGAGGGAYAACCTAGAAGGAAAAGGCATCTTCTACAATATTAAGGGATTAATTAACCTAGATAATTTATTACTCCTTAATCTAGATACTAAGGTTGCAAGAATAGCTAGCTAGCTAAACTTTTAAAAGGAGAATGCTAAGTGCAGGTATAAGCTAAGATTAAGAGTTAGCTTAGATAAAGCAGATAAGATTTAATTATTAATAGATATAAAGATAGCTGCTAAAATGTAGCTCTTCCTCTAGAAGAAGTATAGCAAGGTGCTTATAGCACATGCTATATTAATAGTATAATAACTTATAAACTTTAGAATAGGAGAGGAAGACATAGTAAGATTAGCTTAGGTATAAATTAGTTTAATAGCAAAGAGGATTGCAGAGGTTAATAAAAGGGAGTTATATATAAAAGAACCTAAAAGGAAAATTAGGATCCTTCTTTTRGCACTCCCTCCTAAGTTTAAATTAACTAAGAATRCAATTATAGCCTAGCTAATACTTGCTAGGAACTATAAATAGATCCTACTTATCCTTAAATCTTAGGAAGTAAGGGACCTCTATTATARGGAGGACTTTGCAATAGTAGCCTTTAGAAGGATAAGAATATGCTTCCTCTATAATAGACAACACTTTATATAAGATTGTCTATAGCTAGGAAAGGCAAAGAAAGCAATTAGACCTTAGGAAAATTTCCTATCTAGAAATAGGGATTCTCTAAAGCCTAAAAAGAGAAAGATCTCTAGTAAGAAATACTCCTCCTCTTTATTAAAGAGGGTTAARAAAAGAAGAGACTCTCTTAAAGAATTTAAGAAGGTAATAGAGGAAATAATTAGAAAAGAGCTTTTTAAATTTAGGAAAATAAGGAAGACTACTAAGAAAGCATTCCTTACTAAACAAGCCTAATCTAGGGAATTATTCCTAACCTTATTAAGTACTACCTTATCCTAATTTAAGGAGGAAACTAATAAGATTATATACTCTTCCTTAGAGGCAAAAGGCAAGTTAACCTCCTTAGAATAGTTACTAGACTCCTATGCCTTATCCTATATAACTAACTAACTATAACTCTTTAGATCTATAATTCCACTTTAAAGGAAGAAATAGATTAAGGTTAGGGGTAGATAGCTACAAGCTACATATAAGGGAAAAGCAGTTATAGGAGGCTAGAATAGGAAGAAAATCTTACTTAATAAAGTTTTATTTGTACCTAATTTAGGAGTTAATCTTGTTTCTTAGAATTAGTTTAGCTATTAGTATAGTGTTTAACTACCCTAGTTTACTCTAGTATTATAGGATAGAACTCCTATTATCTAGACTAGAATCTAGAATAGTATTCTATTTATTTTAGAAGTTTTAGAGTSCCTCTAGGAGAGGGCTCTTATTTTATTAGTAAAAGAAGAAAAGGAAGAAAGTAAGGAAATAGGATTTACTATAAGAAAGTTACTAAATTAGTAGGWGCTTTAGTATAGAAGATTTAGCTATTYTAGCAAGAATCTTCTTAAGAATATCTACAAAGTAACAGACTTAAAGGATCTAATCTAACTCCTAGAAGACTATAAGAAAAAGTGCAGAGTCTGTGCTCTTATAAAGATAAAGAAATATAAAGGAAAAGTTACTAAGAGAAAACCTTAGGTACTTAAGCTTATATTCCTAGATATCTATAGCCCTCTCCTAAAGTCTAGATTAGGATATTAATACTAGCTAGAAGTTGTTAACAACTTCTTAAGGAAGAAATAGGGATACCTACTTATTAGTAGAGAGGATGCCCTAGCTACTCTAAAAATCTAGAAGCTAAAAGCTAAAAGAAAAACATCTTTAAAATTAAAAACAACAAGATTAGATAATGCACCTAAACTTACTAATCTACTAAAATAGTAGGAGAAGGATTTAGAAATCCACTTTAATATAATAGATATATATAATTCTATTTAGAATAGAGTTATAGAAAGATCTATCTAAACATTAGAAGATGTAGTAAGGGCAATAATTAAAGAATTAGGAATGCTAATTAAGTTTTAGCTTAAAGCCCTAGCAGCCTAGTTTAAAATAAGGAATAGGCTGCTAAATAGTCCTAAAGTTAAAGGCTTTAAGCTATTACCTAAAGAAGCATTTATAGGAATTAAGCTAACTATGCATTATCTAAGAGTTTAGGGGTGCTAAGCTATTATATATATAGACCTAAAATCCTAACCTAGATAGGYAAGGAGTAATAAACTTATAAATAGAGGAAAGGATRTAGTATTTATAGGATATRTTAAAGGAAYATTAAAATCCTAGCTTTTCTAGGATCTAGATATAAGAGCTRTAAAATAGCACTTAAATATAGTATTCTTTAAGGAAAAGAGGGGGGGTAATTTAGATTTAAAGTTTTAATCTAAGYATCTTTCCTTAAATGCACTAYAGAGAAAACYACTTAGAAGGCTAGCTAATATACTAAGACCTAAACCTATTCTAATCTAGGAACCTATAACTAAAAAGTTAGCCCCTATAGCATTTATTTAGATTCCTCCTCCCCTAGTAAATGTGGGGGAATTCTAGAAAATTAAGGATTAAGTTAATTCTCTACCTTAGGTAGAGCAAAGAAAGAGAAAAGCTATAAGTAATGTAGAAGGATTTAAAACCAAATCCAAAGGACTAAAAGTCCTTTAGAAGACAAGCTAAGAGAGGCTAAAGGATTAGAATCCTAATAGAGWAGTAATAGAGATTATATAGGCCCTATTAGCTATAATCTCTAAACTAGGCTAGGACCTAGAAATGYAAGATATCTTCTATAAACTTGCTTTCTCTGCAATAGCTACCTAGACTACATACTAGTAGAATATCCTAGTTCTAGCTACCTATAAGGAAGTAGTAGGAGATAAAGAATAGGGAGCAATATAGATAGAAGCAATCTAGAAGGAACTAGATTTACTTATAAGCAACTAGACCTAGGAACTAACTRTTACTCTAAAAGRATTAAACCTTATAACCTTAAAATAGGTCTTTRCTATAAAAAGATTAGCAAGTAGTGCYCTTAAYAAGTTAAAAGCAAGACTTATAGTAAGGGGTTTTTTATAGAAATATAGGATTAACTTTAAGGAGACTTTTGCACTAACTATTAGAYATAAAACCTTAAGAAYATTTATAGCTATAGTCTGCAAGGAAGACTAGGAACTYTATCTTATAGATATTAAYAGTGCTTTTATAAACAGTTACCTCTAAGAAGACATTTTTATAGCCCTACCTAAAGGAGTAGATCTTCCCCCTAGCTAAGTCCTAAAAATCCTAAGAAGCCTATATAGATTAAAGCAAGCTACTAGAGACTAGAATTAGCTTTATGTTTTAAAGCTTAAAGATTTAGGATTTATTTAGTTAGAGGTTAACCTATATCTAATATTCTATTATAGAAAGAATCTTATAGTTATAACATATGTTAATAATATTCTAATTGCTGCCTTATTAATAAACTCTATAAACTAGTTTAAGAAGGAATTTAGAAAGATCTTTAAGATTAAGGATCTTAGAGAACTATCTAGAATCCTAGGAATAAATATTATAAGAAACAGGAAGCTTAGAACCCTAAAACTAGATTAAAGCTATTACATTTAGGAAAGTCTTTAGAAACTAGGCATTAAGTTAAAATCCTTAAAGCYAACTCTCTTACTAATAGACAATTATAAGGGACTTATTAAGTTAGGCCTAAATAATAAGAGATATAGCAAGGAGGAATACTAGATAATAATTAGAATATAGATGTAGCTAATAATTATAATAAGACTAGACATTGCCTTTATAATTAGAAAGCTAAGTGCATTTTTAAGTAATCTATCTAAAGCCTACCTAAAAGCTTTAAAGAAAGTCTTAAGGTACCTAAGATTATTTCCTAACCTTARATTAACCTTTATAAGATCTAGATCTAGATGCTTAATTAGGTACTTAGACTTAGACTTTATAATAGACAAGTTAGAYAGGATCTCTATCCTAGGAAATRTRTTTAAGTTRTRYAATRCCCTAATTTTATAGATAAGCAAGAAGCAGAAATCTRTAGCAACTTCTATAATAGAAGCTAAGTTTATAGYAATAAATGYATATRTAAAACAATTATAGTTCCTTTTAGYATTRCTTAGAGAAATAGGTTAAACTAAGCTTATTAGATTATCTRCTTTTTAACTAACAATTAAAGCAGGAAAGGATATAGCTAAATAGCTTAGGCTAGTTTAACTCTTTAGGGACAACTAAGCCTACCTCACCCTTATAAAGGATGCACATATTTATAAAAGGTTAAAGCACATTAACATT